>NW_020173777.1:338821-342589 GCF_003031525.2 Neophocaena asiaeorientalis asiaeorientalis
GGTGTTGAATTTTGTGGAAAGCTTTTGCTGCATCTATTGAGATGATCATATAATTTTTCTCCTTCAATTTTTTAATATGGTGTTTCACGTTGATTGATTTGCGAATATGGAAGAATCCTTGCATTCCTGGAATAAACCCCAATTGATCACTGTGTATGATCCTTTTAATGTGCTGTTGGATTCTGTTTCCTAGTATTTTGTTGAGGATTTTTGCATCTATGTTCATCAGTGATATTGGCCTGTAGTTTATTGTTTAGCCTCCATGTGTTTGTATTTTTTACAGATCTTTTCCTGTAATTGATATCTAGTCTCATAGCATTGTGGTCAGAAAAGATACTTGATACAATTTCAGTTTTCTTAAATTTACCAAGGCTTGATTTGTGACCCAAGATATGATCTATCCTGGAGAATGTTCCATGAGCACTTGAGAAAAATGTGTATTCTGTTGTTTTTGGATGGAATATCTGATAAATATCAATTAACTCCATCTTGTTTAATGTATCATTTGAAGCTTTTGATTTCTTATTTATTTTCATTTTGGATGATCTGTCCATTGGTGAAAGTGGGGTGTTAAAGTCCTGTACCATGAATGTGTTACTGTTGATTTCCCCTTTTATGGCTGTTAGTATTTGCCTTATGTATTGAGGTGCTCCTATGTCGGGTGCATAAATATTTACAAGTGTTATAACCAGCTTTCTTTTGGTTTCCATTTGCATGGAATATCTTTTTCCATCCCCTTACTTTCAGTCTGTATGTGTCTCTAGGTCTGAAGTAGGTCTCTTGTAGACAGCATATATAAGGCTCTTGTTGTTGAATCCATTCAGCCAATCTGTGTCTTTTGTTTGGAGCATTAAGTCCATTTATACTTAAGGTAATTATCGATATGTATGTTCCTATTACCATTTTCTAAATTGTTTTGGGTTCGTTACAGTAGGTCTTTTCCTTCTCTTGTGTTTCTTGCCTAGAGAAATTCCTTTAGCATTTGTTGTAAAGCTGGTTTTGTGGTGCTGAACTCTCTCAGCTTTTGCTTGTTTGTAAAGCTTTTAATTTCTCCATCATATCTCAATGAGATTGTTGCTGGGTAGAGTAATCTTGGTTGCAGGTTTTTCTCCTTCATCACTTCAAATATGTCCTGCCATTACCTTCTGGCTTGCAGAGTTTCTGCTGAAAGATCAGCTGTTAACCTTATGGGGATTCCCTTGTGTGTTATTTGTTGTTTTTCCCTTGTTGCTTTTAATATGTTTCTTTGCATTTAATTTTTGACTGATTAATATGTGTCTTGGCATATTTCTCCTTGGATTTATCCTGTATGAGACTCTCTGTGCTTCCTGGGCTTGATTAACTATTTCCTTTCCCATATTAGGGCAGTTTTCAACTATACTCTCTTCAAATATTTTCTCAGTCCCTTTCTTATTCTCTTCTTCTTCTGGAACCCCTATAATTCGAATGTTGGTGTGTTTAATGTTTTCCTAGTGGTCTCTGAGATGGTCCTCAGTTCTTTTCATTCTTTTATCTTTATTCTTCTCTGCAGTAGTTATTTCCACTATTTTATCTTCCAGGTCACTTATCCATTCTTCTGCCTCAGTTATTCTGCTATTGATTCCATCTATAGCATGTTTAATTTCATTTATTGTGTTGTTCATCATTGCTTGTTTCATCTTTAGTTCTTCTAGGTCCTTGTTAAATGTGTTTTGCATTTTGTCTATTCTATTTCCAAGATTTTGTATCATCTTTACTATCATTATTCTGAATTCTTTTTCAGGTAGACTGCCTATTTCCTCTTCATTTGTTAGGTCTGGTGGGTTTTTATCTTGCTCCTTCATCTGCTGTGTGTTTTTCTGTCTTCTCATTTTGCTTATCTTACTGTGTTTTGGGTCTGCTTTTTGCAGGCTGCATGTTCTTAGTTCTCGTTGTTTTTGGTGTCTGTCGCCAGTGGCTAAATTTTGTTCAGTGGGTTGTGTAGGCTTCCTGGTAGAGAGGACTAGTGCCTGTGTTCTGATGGATGAGGCAGGATCTTGTCTTTCTGGTGGGCAGGTCCACATCTCGTTGTCTGTTTTGGAGTGTCTGTGGACTTATTATGATTTTAGGTAGCCTCTCTGCTCATGGGTGGGGTTGTGTTCCTGTCTTGCTAGTTGTTTGGCTCAGGGTGTCCAGCAGTGTAGGTTGCTGGGCGTTGAGTGAAGCTGGGTGCTGGTTTTGAGATGGAGATCTCTGGGAGGTTTTGGCCATTTGATAATATGTGGAGCTGGGAGGTCTCTTGTGGATCAGTGTCCTGAAGTTGGCTCTCCCACCTCAGAGACACAGCACTGACTCCTGGCTGCAACACCAAGAGCCTTTCATCCACACGGCTCAGAATAAAAGGGAGAAAAAGTAGAAAGGAAGAAGGAAAGAAAGAAAGAAAGAAAGAAATAAAGAAAGAAAGAAAGAAAGAAAGGGGAAAGAAGAAGGGAGGGAGGGATGGAAGGAAGAAGGAGGGAAGGAGGTAGGGAGGGAAGGAAAGAAAGAAAGAAAGAAAGAAAGAAAGAAGGAAAAAAGAAGATAAAATAAAATAAAGTAAATTTTAAAAATAAAGTTATTAAAATATAAAATAATTATTAAGAAAAAAATGTTTTAAAAGAAAAGACGGATAGAACTCTAGGACCAATGGTGGAAGCAAAGCTATACAGACAACATCTCACACAGAAGCATACACATACACACTCACAAAAAGAAGAAAAGGCGAAAAAATCATAAATCTTGTTCTCAAAGTCCACCTCCTCAATTTGGGATGATTCATTGTCTATTCATATATTCCACAGATGTAGGGTACATCAAGTTGATTGTGGAGCTTTAATCCGCTGCTCAGAGAGATTTCCCTTTCTCTTCTTTGTTCTTACCGCTCCCGGTGCTCAGCTTTGGATTTGGCCCCACCTCTGCATGTAGGTCGCTGGAGGGCTTCTTTTCTTCACTCATACAGGATGGGGTTAAAGGAGCAGCTGCTTCGGTGACTCTGGCTCACTCAGGCCGAGGAGAGGGACGGGTACGGAGTGCTGGGTGAGTCTGCAGCGGCAGAGGCTAGCGTGACGTTGCACCAGGGTGAGGCATGCTGTGCGCTCTCCCGGGGAAGTTGTCCCTGGATCCCGGGACCCTGGCAGTGGCGGGCTGCACAGGCTCCCAGGAAGGGGGGTATGAATAGTGATCTGTGCTCGCACACAGGCTTCTTAGTGGTGGCAGCAGCAGCCTTAGCGTCTCATGCCCGTCTCTGGGGTCCACACTTTGAGCCGCGGTTCGTGCCCATCTCTGGAGCTCCTTTAAGCAGCACTCTTAATCCCCTTTCCTCATGCACCAGGAAACAAAGAGGGAAGAAAAAGTCTCTTGCCTCTTCGGCAGGTCCAGAATTTCCCTGGGACTCCGTCCTAGCTAGCCGTGGTGCACTAACCCCCTGCAGGCTCTGTTCTCGCCGCCAACCCAGTCCTCTCCCTGAAGCCCGAGCCTCAGCTCACAGCCCCGCCCACCCCGGCAGGTGAGCAGACTGGCCTCTCGGCCTGGTGAGTGCCATTCGGCAATGATCCTCTGTGCTGAAATCTCTTCGCTTTGCCTTCTGCACCCCTGTTGCTGTGCTCTGCTTCACAGCTCCAAAGCTTCCCCCTCCGCCACCAGCATTCTCTGCCCACAAATGGGCTCCTAGTGTGTGGAAACCTTTCCTACTTCACAACTCCCTCCTACTGGTGCAGGTCCCGTCCTTATCCTTTTGTCTCTGTTTATTCTTTTTTCTTTTGCCCTACCCAG
>NW_020173777.1:342664-470210 GCF_003031525.2 Neophocaena asiaeorientalis asiaeorientalis
TCTCCCGGGGAAGTTGTCCCTGGATCCCGGGACCCTGGCAGTGGCGGGCTGCACAGGCTCCCAGGAAGGGGGGTATGGATAGTGATCTGTGCTCGCACACAGGCTTCTTAGTGGTGGCAGCAGCAGCCTTAGCGTCTCATGCCCGTCTCTGGGGTCCACACTTTGAGCCGCGGTTCGTGCCCATCTCTGGAGCTCCTTTAAGCAGCACTCTTAATCCCCTTTCCTCATGCACCAGGAAACAAAGAGGGAAGAAAAAGTCTCTTGCCTCTTCGGCAGGTCCAGAATTTCCCTGGGACTCCGTCCTAGCTAGCCGTGGTGCACTAACCCCCTGCAGGCTCTGTTCTCGCCGCCAACCCAGTCCTCTCCCTGAAGCCCGAGCCTCAGCTCACAGCCCCGCCCACCCCGGCAGGTGAGCAGACTGGCCTCTCGGCCTGGTGAGTGCCATTCGGCAATGATCCTCTGTGCTGAAATCTCTTCGCTTTGCCTTCTGCACCCCTGTTGCTGTGCTCTGCTTCACAGCTCCAAAGCTTCCCCCTCCGCCACCAGCATTCTCTGCCCACAAATGGGCTCCTAGTGTGTGGAAACCTTTCCTACTTCACAACTCCCTCCTACTGGTGCAGGTCCCGTCCTTATCCTTTTGTCTCTGTTTATTCTTTTTTCTTTTGCCCTACCCAGGTACGTGGGGACTTTCTTGCCTTTTGGGAGGGCTGAGGTCTTCTGCCAGCAGTCAGCAGTTGTTCTGTAGGAGTTGTTCCACGTGTAGTTGTATTTCTGGTGTATCTTTGGGGAGAAAGGTGATCTCCGCATCTTACTCTTCCGCCATCTTCCCCTCGTCCCGACCAACCCTATTATATGTTAAAGGATGTGGGCTAGCAGTGACTTGAATAACATTTAATCAATGGGAAAGCTCCTTTAGCCGCAGGATTCCTCAAAACTGATTTACATTTCCAAATCTTAAGTTTTGGCCTTTAGAGAAACAGCATTTCCAAGGTGAAAGGGCTTATATGTGTGTGTAAGTGTGTGTGTGTGTTTGTGTGTGTGTGCGTGTGATTCTGGGAGCAAAGGCTTAGAGCAGTTTAACTGTTGAAAAAGTGTGCTCTGTGGCCAGAGATGAAAAGGTAATCTTCCCATATGCTCAAAAAACAAGAGACTTCCTAGTTGCTCAATAGATATGTTGTTCACTAATGAAAGGCAGTGATTCTTGAAAGAGCTGTAATTATTTTTTTTCATTTGAAGGATGAAGGATAGGTGCACGTGTTCTCTATCTCCTTCATAATGGATTTCTAAATGACAATTTATATATCTGCCAGGGTGATAGTGTGGTTTAATGGAAAGGCCATGAGCTCTGGAACTGGGTTTGAATTCCAGAGCTGTCACTTAATGTCACTTACCAGAGACCCCTTGTGCTTTTTTTTTTTTTTTTTTGCGGTACGCAGGCCATGGCTCATGGGCCCAGCTGCTCAGCAGCATGTGGGATCTTCCTGGACCGGGGCACGATCCCGTGTCCCTTGCATTGGCAGGCGGACCCTCAACCACTGTGCCACCAGGGAAGCCCCCCTTGTGCTTTTTGATCCTCAGTTTTATCATCAGTAAAATGACCATAATAAGATGCATTTCACAGGCGTGCTGCAACAATTGAATGTGATGTGACAATCGAATACTATGATGTGTCTCTGTTACACAGGGTAGTGGCTAATAACTTTAGAGTCAGGCAGCCAGACATGGGGAAAAGTGCTCTACACGTATTACCTCATTTAGTCCTCACAGCACCTCTATGGATGAGTGCTATTATTATTGCTATTATACAGAAAAGGAAAGGATATGAAAACCTTAACTTGTAAAAGTAACACATGAGGGAATGGTCATTTGTTTCCAAAAGTAAGTTTAGCTTTATGAAGAACTGTAGCCATAACCACCCTCCCAATCATGAAACTTCCTTCTTAGAGAGGGTGGCCCAGAACTAAGCATTTAATGTTTGTATGGGCAGATTAGCACATAAGATGTAGCTGTCAGCTCTCTCTTTCTGGACACTGTATCTGTTGAAATGGCCTAACAACATCACATTACATTTGCTGGCAATAGCACAATTTGATTAACAAGGAGTTTACCTTATACAGTTATTCTAATTAAATTTCATCTCATTAGATTTAAACTTATTTCTGGATTCTCACTTGGTTATGTAATATCAGTCTATTATCTATTTATCTGTCTGTCATATATCATCTACTTAGATGCCTATATTCTTTTCTTTTTCGTATACCTTAACATTAATCAAGTACCTACTCTATACCAGGCATTCTTGATATGGATATTAGAGATCCAAAAATGAACTAAATATCTGCTGCTTTCAAAGACTTCCCATGCTCTTGGGAAAGACCAATTATACGTAATAAATTTGAGAGCACAGAGGTAGGAATCACTAAATATGTCCAGGGTGAGTTGTGAGATCAGAGAAATCTTCACAAAGCAGATGATGTTTGAGGGCAGATTTATTCTCTTTTTTTGTAGTATGCGGGCCTCTCAGTGTTGTGGCCTCTCCCGTTACGGAGCACAGGCTCCAGGCGCGCAGGCTCAGCAGCTATGGCTCACAGGCCCAGCCGCTTCGTGGCATGTGGGATCTTCCCGGACCGGGGCACGAACCCGTGTCCCCTGTGTCGGCAGGTGGACTCTCAACCACTGCGCCACCAGGGAAGCCCATTGAGGGCAGATTTGATAATGATGATAATAGGCACTATTTATTCCCTCAATATTCATTCAATAAATATTGATCAATTTATCTAATGATCAATTATTGAATGTTAATTATGTTTCTGGCATCCACATTGAGAGATACAGTGGTAAATTACACAGACCTTGAGTTTATAGTGTAGTATAATTACATAATTATATGCTATTAAGTAATTTATTAAAAGTGAGGGACAACATAATATAGTGATTTAAAAGCATGGATTCTGGGACCAGATCACCTGGCTTCAAATCCCCAGCTCTACTACTTACCAGATGTATGGCCTTGTGTAAATAACTTCTCTGTACTTCAGTTTCATCATCTGAAAAATGGGAATAAAAATAGGACCTACTTCATAGGATTGTCATGAGAATTGCATTGGACAATAATCTAAAGTGCTTAGTTCCTGGAGAACAGCAAGTGATATATAAGTATTTGTGCATCAAGTGCAGAAAAGAAGAAATAGTGGGAGTCTTGGAAACACATAGCACATAACAAAGAGAAGGGGCAATCTAGTTTGGGGATACAGGAAAGGTTTCCTGATGATGTGACAATTAAGCTAAGAACTGCATCAAGGAAGACTTCTCAGAAGGGACATTAAAGTTGACACATCTGAAAGAACAGTAGGAGTTTGTGATGCCAGGTCCTTGAGAGCTGGTTTAAAGAGACTGGTCTTTGTCATAAAGAAAATGGGAGGCTATTGACATGTTTAAGTGGGTTAGTGAAACTTTGCATATTGGGAAAATCACTTTTTTATTAATTTTTATTGCAGTATAGTTGCTTTACAATGCTGTGTTAGTTTCTGCTGTACAGCAAATTGAATCAGTTATACATATACATATATCCACCCTTTTTTAGATTTCCTTCACGTTTAGGTCATCACTGAATATTGAGTAGAGTTCCCTGTGCTACTGATGTTTGAAATAAAAGGATAGTAGGAGAAAACTAGAAATAAAGATACCAATTAAGAGACAGTGGCAATATACATGTGAAAGATGATGGTGACTGGGACTAAGGACATATCAATTGGAATGAAGAGGCCTGGAGAAATCTGAGAAATATTCAAGAGGTAGAAATGGCATAAAGAGCTTAAGAACTAAGTAATTTAGTGTGTATGTTTGTGTGTGTGTGTGTGTGTGTGTGTTTATCAGTGATAGAGGGAGTGATGAGAGAGATAGAGGAATTAAGGATGATATTCAAGTCTTTGGTTTTGAGTAGCTAGGTAAATGATGAGGCCATTCACTGAGGAAAGAGAACCGTGATGGAGAAGCAAATTCATAAGGAAAAGAGATGAGGAGTTCTGTTGCTGTGTTATTTATATGTGCTAGATACCATGTTATACACTTTATATGCATTATCAATATTCAGCAGCCCTGTGAGATGAGGTTTATCATTTTACACTAATTACTCTTTTTCAGATTATGAAATCAAGGCTTAGAGAGGTTAAACAACTTGCTCAAGATGACATAGCTAAATAAATGGCAAAATTGAGATGTGAAATATGTTCTCTCTGACCCCTTAAGCCCATGTTCATTCCATATTTCTCCATAGTCTCAGAGGATAATTTGGATCACCCTTTTCAACTCCAACCAGCACCAAACACCTGACGTCTTCCTTGCTTTATTTCTCAACATCTGCCTCAATGACTAGAAGAAAGTCCTTAAGTGTAAGTAAGATGTCCAAGATTACTAAGTAAGCTCTGAGTTTGCAACCTAGAAAGGGTGGGAAACTAGAGAAACCAAAGTAATAACTTCTCTAAGGAGAGAATTCAATACAAATAGCTTTCCTTCCAGCTAACATTGCCCCATCACTGCTACCCAAGTCAGTTTTCCTGCTGGCGCTCTTGCTCCTCTGCTTTTGTCCTTCCATATAAATGGTGACATAATCATTTTCCTTATGTATAATGATATTTTCCTAATTCTGAACTGGCACAGTCTGGCAGAGGGATTTTATGCTGTGTCCAGCTGTAGAAGGAAGTCTGGTGGGTATATTTTGGTTGCCAAAATTTTGGAATTTCTGGGACATTTTGACCATTTTGGTGGTGTCTGGGGACACAATATATGAAATCATGACTGCTCTAAAAAAATCCGGGTTATTTGCTTCCTCTTCCCATATCCATAACTGCAAATTATACCAGTATATCTTCTCAATTTTCATTTAGACCATTGATAAATCAGTGAATGGGCCAAGGCCAAGGCTTTTTAATCAGGTTTATGTCAGCCTGTTATTTAGTTACTCATCCCCTTTCAGAGTTTGCCCTGAATCAGTTGTGAACCCTATCAGTATTCCCATATGGCCTCTATCTAAAAAAGATTAGAATGAGAGAGCTTACTGAAGTCTCACACTCTATTCTCTTGCATGGATACCTTGTTAACAACACAAACAAAAACAAAGTTTATTTGTCATCACTTGTTTTCAATGAATGCATGTTGGCTTCAAGTATATACTTTTTATAAGTCATCAAGGATCATTCCTTAAACAAGTCATTGAATCTCACCTGATTTCAAGAAGTTCATTTGTGGTTTATCAAAAGCACCCTCTTCCCCTTTCTGATAATGCTTACCCTGTTAAACTATCTTCAGCTTTCAAGCTTCACTGCAATCCTCCAGGGCTGTTTAATATCCAGTGGCTTAACCTTTCTCACAATTCTTGGTATGTGATTTTTCTGATTTAGGAGGCTTGAACTCACTTAAACTCATATCACTTGTATTTCGAGTACTTCTAACCAATGTTCATTTCACTGTGAATGAGGACTATTCTCCTTCTCAATCTATTTAACACTGGTAGTAGGAATTAATTTCTCAGATTAGCAGTTGTCTCCCAGAAGAGAGCAGTACCCTGAGTTGTGAGATAGTGTAACAAGTCTGTAAAAGCTCTGAGAATTATCTGTAATGATCTATCAGCAGGGCAGCTGCTGCTTCATGCAGCAAAATTTTGTGAATTAGCAAAAGCCATTCTCACACTCTCCTCGACCTCTCATACCCCTAACAGTTCCAGCTCTGCAAGTGAATAGTTGGAGAGGGAACTATGCCTTTCTGCAAATTAGAAAAGGCTGTCCTTCCTTTGGGGAGTTGTGGCTTGAAACCAAGGCACACAGGACAAGAAGAATAGGGGCTGGTTTTCAGTCCTCACTCATGCCCTCCACCAGGCCTCCTTGTGTAGTGAATAACCTGCAAACTGCACATGGTGGGTTCTGTCTATGAGGATAGGAAGAAACACCAGTAGACAGGACAAGGCCACTGTCAAAACTTCCCTACATCAATGTTGCTAAAGGCTGGCTTGGGGCATGGAATTCATTTTCCATCTTAATTTCTTGACATTATGTCTGTGCTTCCAGAGAAGTGTCTCTATGAAGGATTTGTCTCATAGGGATTTACAGAAATATTAATTCCAGGTGAAATGCATCAACTGATTTTGATTTCAAAACAATGATTCAGAGAAGACCCTTCAGACATTAAAAATGGGACCAGACTGTCCTGTTTGATCAAGATATCTCCTATAATTTCCCTGGCAAATGACTGGAATAGAAGAAATGGTCCCTTCTAGTGGAACCAGTGGTTCAAACCATGGGCTCTTGAGTCAAAATACCTGGATTCATAACTTGTCTCTGCCACTTCCTGTGTAAACTTGAGCAAGACATTTGATCTCTGTGTCTCAGTCTGCTCATGAGTCAAATGAGAATCATAATAGCACCTACTTCATAGATTTGTTGTGATAATGAAATGAAATGGTAAATGTAAAGTGTTGAGTACAATGCCTGGCACATGGTGAACATGTAATAACTATTAGTTATTAATAATAAACAGCAGGTTTCATAGAAGAACAGACTGTCAGACCTTGAACAGCAGAATAATTTAGTCTACTCTCCTATATGTGGATTGAAAGGAATTCCAGAGAATATGAATGTTCAAACCAGAAAACCCCCAATTATATAGGAAACTGAGTCTTACTGATGAAAATAAACTTGTCTCAGGTAACTCAGAGGGTTAGTGGCCTCTCCTAACCCAGTGTATCTGTCAATAAATAATTCTTAACTGGGATTGAAGATTTCGAGGGCAGATGAAGGTGATTATTTAAAAACTATAAAACAATGGGCCTGTTCTTTCTCTCCAGTTATGCTGATGGACCTCCCTTCATACCTTGAAGGAAGACATGACCACTAATAACTTAGTGGTTTCACTGACCCAGAGATGAATAGCACAGAGAGCATGGAGTTTGATGTACAGAGTCTTGAATTCTAGTACTGATTTTACCACTGAATTAGCTGTGTGACATTGGGACAAGTTGCTTGCCCACTTGGAGTCTCAGTTTCCTCACATGCAAAATGTAGATAACAATAATTGTCCTGCTTTCTTGACAAAGTTCTTGGAAAACTGAATGTAATAATGTATGCATATACCAAGTGCTGTCCAAATGCTGATTGATATTCATATTACATTTATCATGTTCATGCTGGTCATTTATGATGCTTCCCAGGATGTGTTATTTTAAAAAAAATTTTTTAGTGGCAATTTATTTTATTTTTTAAATTTTCTTAAATTTTTAACGTCTATGTCCATGCCATTTTCTCACTTTGTCACAGCTTACCCTTCCCCCTCCCCATATCCTCAAGTCCATCCTCTAGTAGGTCTGTGTCTTTACTCTCGTCTTACCCCTAGGTTTTTCATGACATTTTTTTCTTAGATTCCATATATATGTGTTAGCATACAGCATTTGTCTTTCTCTTTCTGACTTACTTCACTCTGTATGACAGACTCTAGGTCCATCCACCTCACTACAAATAACTCAATTTCGTTTCTTTTTATGGCTGTGTAATAATCCATTGTATATATGTGCCACATAATCTTTATCCATTCATCTGATGATGGACACTTAGGTTGCTTCCATCTCCTGGCTATTGCAAATAGAGTTGCAATGAACATTTTGGTACATGACTCTTTTTGAATTATGGTCTTCTCAGGGTATATGCCCAGTAGTGGGACTGCTGGGTCATATGGTAGTTGTATTTGTAGATTTTTGGGCACCTCCATAGTGTTCTCCATAGTGGCTGTATCAATTCACAATCCCACTAGCAGTGCAAGAGTGTTTCCTTTTCTCCACACCCTCTCCAGCATTTACTGTTTATAGATTTTTTGATGATGGCCATTCTGACCCGTGTGAGATGATGTCTCATTATAGTTTTGATTTGCATTTCTCTAATGATTAGTGATGTTGAGCATTCCTTCATGTGTTTGTTGGCAATCTGTATATCTTCTTTGGAGAAATGTCTATTTAGGTTTTCTGCCCATTTTTGGATTGGGTTGTTTGTTTTTTTGTTATTGAGCTGCATGAGCTGCTTGTAAATTTTGGAGATTAATCCTTTGTCAGTTGCTTCATTTGCAAATATTTTCTCCCATTCTGAGGGTTGTCTTTTGGTCTTGTTTATGGTTCCCTTTGTTGTGCAAAAGCTTAGAAGTTTTGTTAGGTCCCATTTGTTTATTTTTGTTTTAATTTCCATTTCTCTAGGAGGTGGGTCAAAAAGGGTATTGCTGTGATTTATGTCATAGAGTGTTCTGCCTATGTTTTCCTCTAACAGTTTGAAAGTTTCTGGCCTTACATTTAGGTCTTTAATCCATTTTGAGCTTATTTTTGTGTATGGTGTTAGGGAGTGCTCTAATCTCATACTTATACATATACCTGTCCTGTTTTCCCAGCACCACTTATTGAAGAGGCTGTCCTTTTTACACTATATATCCCTGGCTCCTTTATCAAAGATAAGGTGACCATATGTGTGTGGTTTACTCTCTGGGATTTCTATACTGTTCCATTGATCTATATTTCTGGTTTTGTGCCAGTACCATACGGTCTTAACTATTGTAGCTTTGTAGTATAGTCTGAAGTCAGGCAGCCTGATTCCTCCAGCTCCATTTTTCATTCTCAAGATTGCTTTGGCTATTCAGGGTCTTTTGTGTTTCCATACAAATTGTGAAGTTTTTTGTTCTACTTCTGTGAAAAATGCCGGTGGTACTTTGATAGGGACTGCACTGAATCTGTAGATTGCTTTGGATAGTAGAGTCATTTTCACAATGTTGATTCTTCCATTCCAAGAACATGGTATATCTCTCCATCTATTTGTAGCATCTTTAATTTCTTTCATCACTGTCTTATAATTTTCTGCATACAGGTCTTTTGTCACCTTAGGTAGGTTTATTCCTAGATATTCTATTCTTTTTGTTGCAATGGTAGATGGGAGTGTTTTCTTGTATTCACTTTCAGATTCTTCATCATTAGTGTATAGCAATGCCAGAGATTTCTGTGCATTAATTTTGTATCCTGCTACTTACAAAATTGATAAACCATTAGCCAGACGCATCAAGAAAAAAAAGAAGTCTCAAATCAATAGAATTAAACATGAAAAGGAGAAGTAACACCTGAAACTGCAGAAATACAAAAGATCATGAGAGATTACTACAAGCAACTCTATGCCAATAAAATGGACAACCTGGAAGAAATTGAAAAATTCTTAGAAATGCACAACTGCCAAGACTGAATCAGGAAGAAATAGAAAAGGAACAGTCCAATCACAAGCACTGAAATTGAAACTGTGATTAAAAATCTTCCAACACACAAAAGCCCAGCACCAGATGGCTTCACAGGCGAATTCTATCAAACATTTAGAGAAGAGACACCTATCCTTCTCAAACTCTTCCAAAATATAACAGAGGTAGGAACACTCCCAAACTCATTCTACAAGGCCACCATCACCCTGGTACCAAAACCAGACCAAGACGTCACAAAGAAAGAAAACTACAGGCTAACTTCACTGATGAACATAGATGCAGAAATCCTCAACAAAATACTAGCAAACAGAATCCAACAACACATTAAAGGGATCATACACCATGATCAAGTGGGGTTTATTCCAGGAATGCAAGGATTCTTCAATATATGCAAATCAATCAACGCGATACAACATATTAACAAATTGAAGGAGAAAAACCATATGATCATCTCATTAGATGCAGAGAAATCTTTTGACAAAATTCAACACCCATTTATGATAAAAACCCTGCAGAAAGTAGGCACAGAGGGAACTTTCCTCAACATAATAAAGGCCATATATGACAAACCCACAGCCGACATCATCCTCAATGGTGAAAAACTGAAAGCATTTCCACCAAGATCAGGAACAAGACAAGGTTGCCCACTCTCACCACTCTTTTTCAACATAGTTTTGAGAGTTTTAGCCACAGCAATCAGAGAAGAAAAGGAAATAAAAGGAATCCAAATCAGAAAAGAAGAAGTAAAGCTGTCACTGTTTGCAGATGACATGATACTATACATAGAGAATCCTAAAGATGCTACCAGAAAACTACTAGAGCTAACGAGGGTGCATTATTTAAAGTGCCTCCATAGGGTGGAGTGGGGTAATGGTTGGCTTGCTTTTCCAATTATATAAACATCCTTCTCCTTAACTTGGGGGGACTGTGTTTGTTTTCCCCACTGGCTGTTTTCACTCACTGGAGATGTATGTTCCCATTTCTGTGAAGGATCTCTAAAGTCTAGTCTCTCTTTTTATGGTCTTCATCAAAATTTTGGATTCAGGAGCCCAGGGATTCAGACATTTTGTCACAAATATGTATAAAACAATTTCGCACATATAATCACTGTTAACAGTTTGGGATATTTTTTTCAGACTTGTTTTATCCCTAATACACACAAATAAGTACATGTATATATATTTACATAGCATTTTATTTTTGCAAGAATAGGATTATACCATTATAATATATTGTCATTTTCTTTATCCAAATCATACATCTTGAATACATTTCCATTTAAGTACAAAAGATTGGCTTTATTCCTTTTAACAAAGGCATAATATTCAATTTAATCACTCCCTTATTAATCTATATTTATGTTGTTTCCAACTTTTCACAATGTCAAACAGTTCTGCAATTGGAGATTACTGTGTCCCTCCCCTCTGTGTATGTGTGTGTGTGTGTTTCTGCAATTATTCAGATAATTCTATAGGGTAAATTTCAATACAATTTTTGGATCATAGTGTGTGGACGTTTCAAATTCTCATAGAGACTAGCATATTGTCCAATTTTCACTCCAATTGTCAGTCAATATGTGAACTGGATTCCACACACTTTTTAATCTATGCATTTGATTGGTGAAAAATCCAATTTCTGTTTTAATTTGAAAATAAAGGTATAAACTGAGCATCTCTTCATATATTTAATGAGTATTTCTTTTTGTTTTTGGTTTTTTGGTTTTTTTTTTTTTTTTGGACAAGAACTTGCTTCTGTCCTTTGTCCATTTATCTTTAAAAGTATTAACCATATTTGTTATACAGGTTCCAAACATGCTAAAACTAAAACAAGAGTCACTCCATGTGAGAGAAAAGTGACCCAGACAAAGAATCAAGAGTCTGGAAGTCCAAGCCTTATTTAGACACCAGTTTGCTATGCAACCTTCGACAAGTCAATTAACTTCCCTCAGCCTCATTTTCCTCAACTTAAAAATAGAGAAATAGGGCTTCCCTGGTGGCACAGTGCTTGAGAGTCCCCCTGCTGATGCAGGGGACACGGGTTCGTGCCCCGGTCCGGGAGGATCCCACATGCCGCAGAGGGGCTGGTCCCGTGAGCCATGGCCACTGAGCTTGCACATCCAAAGCCTGTGCTCCGCAACAGGAGAGGCCACGACAGTGAGAGGCCCGCGTACCACACACACATACACAAAAAGGAGAAATAATGGCTTTCAGTATCCTTTGTATAATAGCATTTCTATAAAATCAAATGAGTTTTCTTTAACAAGTATAAAGCACTATTGGCAAATAAGGCAGTGAGTCTGAAAACTGACAGAATAAAAAGAAACATGTAATTAAAACTAAAAAAATCATATTTATTTTAAAATATTTTCTTAAAACTCTGTGAGTTGACCTTCAAGGTGGCAGAAGAATAAAATGTGGAGATCACCTTCCTCCCCACAAATACATCAGAAATACATCTACATGTGGAACAACTCCTACAGAACACCTACTGAACGCTGGCAGAAGAACTCAGACTTCCCAAAAGGCAAGAAACTCCCCATGTACATGGGTAGGGAAAAAGAAAAAACAGAGACAAAAGAATAGGGATGGGACCTGCACCACTGGGAGGGAGCTGTGAAGGAGGAAATGTTTCCACACACTAGGAAGACCCTTCACTGGCAGAGACGGAGTTTCAGGCATGGGGGAAGCTTCAGAGCCATGGAGGAGAGCACAGCAACAGGGGTCCGGAGGGCAAAGCAAAGAGATTCCCATAAATAGGATCAGTGCCAACCAGCACTAACCAGCCTGAGAGCCTTGTCTGCTCACCCACCAGGGTGGGTGGGGCCGGGAGCTGAGGCTCCGGCTTCGGAGGTCAGATCCCAGGGAGAGGACTGAAGTTGACTGCATGAACACAGCCTGAAGGAAGCTAGTGTGCCACAGCTAGCCAGGAGGGAGTCTGGGAAAAAGTCTGGACCTGCCTAAGAGGCAAGAGACCATTGTTTCCACATGCGCAAGGAGAGGGGATTCAGAGCACCACCTAAACGAGCTCCAGAGATGCAAACAAGCTGCGATTATCAGCGTGGACACCAGAGACGAGAATGAAATGCTAAGGCTGCTGCTGCAGCCACCAAGAAGCCTGTGTGTGAACACAGGTCACTATCCACACCTCCCCTCTCGGGAGCCTGTGCAGCATGCCACTGCTAGGGTTCCCTGATCCAGGGACAACTCCTGGGAAAACACACAGCACGCCTCAGGCTGTTGCAACATCATGCTAGCCTTTGCCTCTACAGGCTCGCCCTGCATACTGTACCCACCTCCCCCTGGCCTGAGTGAGCCAGAGCCCCCTAATCAGCTGCTCCTTTAACTCTTTCCTGTTTGAGTGAAGAACAAACACCCTCAGGTGACCTACACGCAGAGGTGGGGCCAATTCCAAAACTGAACCCCAGGGGTGGAGCTGTGCAAACAAAGAAGAGAAAGGGAAATTTTCCCCAGCGGATTCTGGAGCAGAGGATTAACTCTCCACAATAAACTTGATGTACCCTTCATCTGTGCAATACCTGAATACACAAAAAGTCATCCCAAAATTGAAGCAGTGAACTTTGGGAGCAATGATATATATATTTTTTTCTTTTCCTCTTTTTGTGAGTGTGTATGTGTATGCTTCCTTGTGTGATTTAATCTGTATAGCACTGCTTTTACCATTCGTCCTAGGGTTCTGTCAGTCCTTTTTATTTTTTAAGTATAGTTTTAGTGCTTGTTATCATTGGTGGATTTGGTTTTTGGTTTGGTTGCTCTCTTCTTTCTTTCTTTCCTTTTTAAATTACTTTTAATTTTTTTTTATTTTTAATAATTATTTTTAATTTTAATTATTTTATTTTATTTTTTCTTCTTTCTTTCTTTTTTTCTCTCTTTTCTTCTGAGCTGAGTCGCTGACATAGTCTTGGTGCTCCAGCTGGGTGTCAGGCCTGTGTCTCTGCAGTGGGAGAGCCGAGTTCAGGACATTGGTACACCAGAGACCTCCAGCTCCATATAATATCAAACAGTGAAAGCTCCCCCAGAGATCTCCATCTCACCGCTAAGACACAGCTCCACTCAACAACCAGCAAGCTACAGTGCTGGACACCTAGCAAGACAGGAACATGAAACCACCCATTAGCAGAGAGGCTGCCTAAAATCATAAGGTCACAGACACCCCGAAACACACCACTGGATGTGGTCTGGCCCACCAGAAAGACAAGATCTAGCCTCAACCACCAGAACAAAGGCACTAGTCCCCTCCACAAGGAAGCCTACACAACCCACGGACCAACCTTAGCCACTGGTGGCAGACACAAAAAACAACAGGAAACACGAACCTGCACCTGTGAAAAAGAGACCCCAAACACAGTAAGTTAAGCAAAATGATAAGACAGAGAAACACACAGCAGATGAAAGAGCAAGGTAAAAACCCATCTGACCAAACAAATGAAGAGGAAATAGGCAATTTACGTAAAAAAGAATTCAGAGTAATGATACTAAGGATGATCCAAAATCTTGGAAATAGAATGGAGAAAATACATGAAACATTTAACAAACACCTAGAAGAACTAAAGAGCAAACAAACAATGATGAACAAAACAATAAGTGAAATTAAAAATTCTCTAGAAGGAATCAAGAGCAGAAAAACTGAGGCAGAAGAATGGATAAGTGACATAGAGTGGAAATAACTACTGCAGAACAGAAAAAAGAACAAAAAGAATTGTGGACAATCTCAGAGACCTCTGGGACAACATTAAACACACCAACATTCAAATTATAGGGGTCCCAGAGAAGAAGAGAAAAAGAAAGTGACTGAGAAAATAAATAACTACTGCAGAACAGAAAAAAGAACAAAAAGAATTGTGGACAATCTCAGAGACCTCTGGGACAACATTAAACACACCAACACTCGAATTATAGGGGTCCCACAAGAAGAAGATAAAAAGAAAAGGACTAAGAAAATATTTCAAGAGATTATAGTTGAAAACCTCCCTAATATGGGAAAGGAAATAGTGAATCAAGTCCAGGAAGCACAGAGAGTCCCATACAGGATAAATCCAAGGAGAAAAAGGGAAAAAGAACAAATAACATACAAGGGAATCCCCATAAGGATAACAGCTGATCTTTCAGCAGAAACTCTGCAAGCCAGAAGGCAGTGGCAAGACATATTTAAAGTGATGAAGGGGAAAAAACCACAACCAAGATTGCTCTACCCAGCAAGGATCTCATTCAGATTTGATGGAGAAATTAAAATACTTACAGACAAGCAAAACCTAAGAGAAGTCAGAACCACTAAACCAGCTTTATAACAAATGCTAAAGGAACTTCTCTAGGCAGGAAACAAAAGAGAAGGAAAAGACCTACAATAATAGACCCAGAACAATTAACAAAATGGTAATAGGAACATAAATATCAATAATTACCTTAAATGTAAATGGATTAAATGCTCCAACCGACATAGAGTGGCTGAATGGATACAAAAACAAGACCTGTATATATGCTTTCTACAAGAGACCCACCTCAGACCTAGGGACACATACAGACTGAAAGTGAGGGGGTTGAAAAGATATTCCATGCAAATGGAAATCAAAAGAAAGCTGGAGTAGCAATTCTCATATCAGAGAAAATAGACTTTAAAACAAACACTATTATAAGAGACAAAGAAGGACACTCCATAATGATCAAGGGATCAATTCAATAGGAAGATATAACAATTGTTAATATTTATGCACCCAACATAGGAGCACCTCAATACATAAGGCAAATATTAACAGCCATAAAAGGGGAAATCGACACTAACACAATCATAGTAGGGGACTTTAACACCCCACTTCCACCAATGGACAGATCATCCAGAATGAAAAAAAATAAGGAAATTCAAGCTTTAAATGATACATTAAACAAGATGGACTTGACTGATATTTATAGGACGTTCCATCCAAAAACAACAGAATACACATTTTTCTCAAGTGCTCATGGAACATTCTCCAGGATAGATCACATCTTGGGTCACAAAGCAAGCCTTGGAAAATTTAAGAAAATTGAAATCGTATCAAGTATCTTTTCTGACCACAACACTATGAGACTAGATATCAATTACAGGAAAAAATCTGTAAAAAATACAAACACATGGAGGATAAACAATACACTACTTAATAACCAAGGGATCACTGAAGCAAACAAAGAGGAAATTAAAAAATACCTAGAAACAAATGACAATGAAAACACGACGACCCAAAACCCATGGGATGCAGCAAAATCAGTTCTAAGAGGGAATTCTATAGCAACACAGTCCTACCTTAAGAAACAAGAAACATTTCACATAAACAACCGAACCTTACACCTAAAAGAATAAGAGAAAGAAGAAAAAGAAAAAACCCCAAAGTTAGCAGAAGGAAAGAAATCATAAAGATCAGATCAGAAATAAATGAAAAACAAATGACGGAAATGATAACAAAGATCAATAAAACTAAAAGCTGGTTCTTTGAAAAGATAAAATTGATAAACCATTAGCCAGACTCATCAAGAAAAAAAGGGAGAAGACTCAAATCAATAGAATTAGAAATGAAAAAGCAGAAGTTACAACTGACACTGTAGATATACAAAGTGTCATGAGAAATTACTACAAGCAACTATATTCCAATAAAATGGACAACCTGGAAGAAATGGACAAATTTTAGAAAAGCGCAACCTTCTGAGACTGAACCAGGAAGAAGTAGAAAATATAAACATACCAATCTCAAGCAATGAAATTGAGACTGTGATTAAAAATCTTCCGACACACAAAAGCTCAGAACAAGACGGATTCACAGGAGCATTCTGTCAAACATTTAGAGAAGAGCTAATACCTATCCTTCCCAAACACTTCCAAAATATAGCTGAGGGAGGAACAGTCCCAAACACATTCTATGAGGCCAACATCACCCTGATCCCAAAACTAGAAATGTCACAAAGAGAGAAAACTACAGACCAATATCACTGAAAAACACAGATGCAAATATCCTCAACAAATACTAGCAAACAGAATCCAACAGCACATTAAAATGATCATACACCATGATCAAGTGGGGTTTATCCCAGGAATTCAAGGATTCTTCCATATACACAAATCAATCAATGTGATGCACCATATCAACAAATTGAAGGATAAAAGCCATATGATCATCTCAATAGATGCAGAGAAAGCTTTCAACAAAGTTTAGCACCAATTTATGATAAAAAAAAACCCTCCAGAAAGTAGGCATAGAGGGAACTTTCCTCAACATAATAAAGGCCATATATGACAAACCCACAGCCAACATCGTCCTCAATGGTGAAAAACTGAAAGCATTTCCACTAAGATCAGGAGCAAGACAAGGTTGCCCAGTCTCACCACTGTTATTCAACATAGTTTTGGAAGTTTTAGCCACAGCAATACGAGAAGAAAAGGAAATAAAAGGAATCCAAATCAGAAAAGAAGTAAAGCTGTCACTGTTTGCCAATCACATGATACTATACATAGAGAGTCCTAAATTTGCTACCAGAAAACTACTAGAGCTAATCAATGAATTTGGTAAAGTAGCAGGATACAAAGTTAATGCACAGAAATCTCTGGCATTCCTATACACTAATCTGAAAAATCTGAAAGAGAAATTAATGAGACACTCCCATTTACCATTGCAACAAAAAGAATAAAATACCTAGAAATAAACCTACCAAAGGAGACAAAATAACTGTATGCAGAAGACTATAAGACACTGATGAAAGAAATTAAAAATGATACAAACAGATGGAGAGTTATACCACGTTCTTGGATTGGAAGAATCAACACTGTGAAAATAACTGTACTACCCAATGCAATCTACAGATTCAATGCAATCCCTCCAACTACCAATGACATTTTTCACAGAAATAGAACAAAAAAATTCACAATTTGTATGGAAACACAAAAGACCCCAATAGCCAAAGCAATCTTGAGAAAGCAAAATGGAGCTGGAGGAATCAGGCTCCTGACTTCAGACTATATTGCAAAACTACAGTAATCAAGACAGTATGGTACTGGCAGAAAAACAGAAATATAGATCAATGGAACAGGATAGAGAGCTCAGAGATCAACCCACGCAACTATTGTCAACTAATCTATGACAAAGGAAGCAAAAGTATGCAATGGGGAAAGACAGTCTCTTCAATAAGTGGTGTTGGGAAAACTGGAGAGCTACATGTAAAAGAATGAAACTAGAACACTCCGTTACACCATACACAAAAATGTGCTCAAAATGTATTAAAGGGGGGCTTCCCTGGTGGTGCAGTGGTTGAGAGTCTGCCTACCGATGCAGGGGACACGGGTTCGTGCCCCGCTCCGGGAGGATCCCACATGCCGCGGAGCGGCTGGGCCCGTGAGCCATGGCTGCTGAGCCTGCGCGTCCGGAGCCTGTGCTCCACAATGGGAGAGGCCACAACAGTGAGAGGCCCGCGTACCGCAAAAAAAATAAAATAAAATAAGATGCATTAAAGACCTAAATGTTAGACCAGATACTGTAAAACTCTTAGAGGAAAACATAGGCAGAACACTCTTTGCCGTAAATCACAGCAACATCTTTTTTGACCCTCCTCCTAAAGTAATGAAAATAAAGCCAAAAATAAACAGACCTAATTAAAAGCTTTTGCACAACAAGGGAAACCATAAGAAAGATAAAAAGACAACAACCCTCAGAATGGGAGAAAATATTTGCAAATGAAGCAAGTGACAAAGGATTAATCTCCAAATTTCCAAGCACCTCAGGCAGCTCAATATGGCAAAAACAAACAACCCAATACAAAAATGGGCAGAAGTCCTAAATAGACATTTCTCCAAAGAAGATATACACATTGCCAACAAACACATGAAAGAATGCTCAACGTCACTAATCATTAGAGTAATGCAAATCAAAAGTACAATGAGGTATCACCTCACACCAGTCAGAATGGCCATCATCAAAAAATCTAGAAACAATAATTGCTTGAGAGTTTGTGGAGAAAAGGGAACACTCTTGCACTGCTGGTGGGAATGGAAATGGATACAGCCACTATGGAGAACAGTGTTGAGGTTCCTTAAAAATCTAAAAATAGAATTACCATACAACCCAGCAATCCCACTACTGGGCATATACCCTGAGAAAACCATAATTCAAAAAGAGTCATGTACCGCAATGTTCACTGCAGCATTATTTACAATAGCCAGGACATGGAAGCAACCTATGTATCCATCAACAGAGGAATGAATAAAGAAGATGTGGCACATTTATACAGTGTAATAATACTCAGCCATAAAAAGAAACAAAATTGAGATTTTTGTAGTGAGGTGGGTGGACCTAGAGTCTGTCATACAAAGTGAAGTGACTCAAAAAAAGCAAGCAAATACCATATGCTAACACATATCTATGGAATCTGAAAAGAAAAAATAAAGGTTCTGAAGAACCTAGGGGCATGACAGTTATAAAGTAAAGACGTAGATGTAGAGAATGGACTTGAGGACACCGGGAAGGGGAAGTTCAAGCTGGGATGAAGGGAGAGAGTGGCATGGACTTATATATACTACCAAATCAAAATAGAGAGCTAGTGAGGAGCAGCTGCATATACAGGGAGATCAGCTCAGTGCTTTGTGACCACCTAGAGGGGTGGGATAGGGAGGGTTGGAGGCAGATGCAAGAGGGAGGAGAAATGGGGATATATGTATATGTATAGCTGATTCACTTTGTTCTACAGCAGAAACTAACACACCACTGTAAAGCAATCATACTCCAATAAAGAAGTTAAAAACAATCTGAATTAAAAGCAATTAATTTCTACAGAAATATTTGCACAAATGCAAACATATATGTATATATACATATATATTAATATGTTTAATGTAGCATTCCTTATATTTGTGAAGAATTGGAATTCCCATAAATATTAATGAGAGGTTACTTAAATATATGTTTCTCCTCAATGAAATATTCTGCAGCCACTGAAATGGAATAAGATTGATCTATGTGTGCTGACAAGGAAAGATGTCTGCAATGTATTATTGAGTGCAAAAAGAAAATTTTAAAACATTAAGTATATATGTTCATACATATGTAAAATAAACAATAATATAGGTATAGGTGTATATATTAAATTTAAAATATTATGTAATAAATAGATTATATATAATTATCTATAGTAATTGTTCAAAAATTATATTATACATACAATGTATTATATATTTAATCTAGAGCAGAGCTCATCAAATGACAGCCCATGGGCCAAATTAAGCACCACCACCTGTTTTTGTAAGTAAAGTTCTATGACCATTTGTTTATGAATTGTCTCTGATAGCTTTCATGATATGGCCCTCAAAGCCTAAAATATTTACTATTTGACTCCACATAAGAAGTTTCTTGATTCTTGATATAGAAAAAGGTATACTGTACGTTTAACAGTTATGACCTCAGGGTGGTGAAACTATGAGAAACATTGACTTTTTAAGATACGTTTCTTCAAGGGAAGACTGTACCTTTTATCTGATTTCTTCAAATGGTTACATCTTACATAATTATAATATTGATATCAAAATCAAGAATTTAACATTGGTAGAATGTGTGTATATAGTTCTGTGTCATTTTGTTACATGTGTAGATTTGTATAACCATCACTGCAATCAAGATAGAGAACTATTCCATTACCACGAATATCTCCTTTGTGTTTCTTTTTATATTTACTCAGCCTTTTCCTCACCTCACTATCTCTAACCACTGGCAATCACTAATCTCTTCCCCATCTCCATAAGTTTCTTATTTCAAGAACATTATATAAATGGATAATAAAGTATGTAACCACTGGAAACTGTCTTCCACTCACCATAATGCCTTTGAGACTCATTTAAGTTGTTGCATCAGCAGCACATTGTTTTTATTGCTTATTGCTATTCCACCGTATGGATGTTCTACAGTTGTTTATTTACTCACATATTGAAGGACAATATATATACTTAACTGTTCCTATCTATTTAGAATTAATATTTTACCACTTTGGGTTTTTAAAAAAAATTTATTGAAATATAGTTGATTTACAATGTGTTAGTTTTAGGTATAAAACAAATTGATTCAGTTAGTTTCAGGTATACAACAAAGTGATTCAGTTATATATATATCTATCTATATATTTTATTTTTTAGATTCTTTTATATATTATTACAAGATATTTAGTATAGTTCCCTGTGCTATATGGTAGGTCCTTGTTGGTTATCTATTTTATATATAATAATTTGCATATATTAATCCCAAATTCCTAATTTATCCCTTTCCCCTTTGGTAACCATAAGTTTGTTTCTATGTCTGTCAGTCTATTTCTGTTTTGTAAATAAGTTCACTTGTATCATTTTTTAAGAGTCCACATATAAGCGATATCATGTGATATTTATCCTTATCTGTATGACTTATTTCACTTACTATGCTAATCTCTAGGTCCATCCATGTTGCTGTGAATGGAATTATTTAATTCATTTTTAGGACTGAGTAATAATCCACTGTGTATATATACCACATCTGCTTAATCCATTCATCTGTCAGTAGACACTTAGGCTGCTTCCATGTCTTGACTATTGTAAATAGTGCTGCTATGAACATTGGAGTGCATATATCTTTTCAAATTATAGTTTTCTCCAGATATACACTGAGGAGTGGGATCACTAAATTATATGGTAACTCTATTTTTAGTTTTTTTTGTGTGTGTGTGTGGTATGTGGGCCTCTCACTGTTGTGGCCTCTCCCATTGTGGAGCACAGGCTCTGGATGCGCAGGCTCAGTGGCCATGGCTCACGGGTCCAGCTGCTCCACGGTATGTGGAATCTTCCTGGACAAGGGCATGAACCCATGTCCCCTGCATCAGCAGGCGGACTCTCAACAACTGCACCACCAGGGAAGCCCTAGTTTTAATTTTTAAGGAGCCTCCATACTGTTCTTCATAGTGACCACACAAATTTACTTTTCCACCAGCAGTGCAGAAGGATTCCATTTTCTCCACACCCTCTCCAGCATTTATTACTTGTAGAATTTTTATGATTGCCATTCTGACCACTGTGAGGTGATCCCTCACTGTGGTTTTGATTAGCATTTCTCTAATAATTAGTGATGGTGAGCATCTTTTCACATGCCTTTTGGACATCTGTATGTCTTCTTTGGAAGGATTTTTCAATATCCTCAAATAAATCAATGTGATACAGCACATTAACAAATTGAAGAATAAAGACCATATGATCATCTAAATAGATGCAGAAAAAGCTTTTGATAAAATTCAACATCCATTTATGATAAAAACTCTCCAGACTGTGCATGGAGGCAACATATCTCAACATAATAAAGGCTGTACATGACAAACACACAGGTAAAATCACACTCAATGTTAAAAAGCTCAAAGCATTTCCTCTAAGATCAGGAACGTGACAAGGATGCCCACTCTCTCCACTTTTATTCAACATAGTTTTGGAAGTCTTAGCCACAGCAATCAGACAAGAAAAAGGAAATACAAGGAATCCAAATTGGAAAAGAAATAATAAACCCATCACTATTTTCAGATGACATGATCCTATACATAGAAAATCCTAAAGATGCTACTAGAAAACTACTAGAGCTCATCAATAAATTTGGTAAAATTGCATGATACAAAATTAATACACAGGAATCTTTTGCATTTCTATACACTAACAGTGAAATAGCATAAAGAGAAATTAAGGTAACAATCCCATTTACCTTCACATCAAAAAGAATAAAATACCTAGGAATAAACCTACCTAAGGAGGCAAAAGACCTGTACTCCTAAAACTATAAGACCCTGATTAAAGAAACTGAAGAGGTCACAAACAGATGGAAAGATATACTGTGTTCTTGGATTGGAAGAATCATTATTATTAAAATGACCACACTACCCATGACAATCTATAGATTCAGTGCAATCCCTATCAAATCACCAATGGCGTTTTTCACAGAAG
This sequence comes from Neophocaena asiaeorientalis asiaeorientalis, assembly GCF_003031525.2. Classification (NCBI taxonomy): domain Eukaryota; kingdom Metazoa; phylum Chordata; class Mammalia; order Artiodactyla; family Phocoenidae; genus Neophocaena; species Neophocaena asiaeorientalis. The sequence continues at coordinate 364,895 of NW_020173777.1, forward strand.
TAAAACCAAAACAATTAAAATTTGTATGGAAACACAAAGGGTCCTGAATAGCTTAATCAATCTTGAGAAAGAAGTACAGAGGTGGAGGAATCCTGCTGCCTGACTTCAGACTAGACTACAAAACTCCAATAATCAAACCAGTATGGTACTAGCACAAAAACAGACATATAGAACAGGATAGAAAGCACATAAATAAACCCATGCATTTATGCTCAATTAATCTATGACAAAGAGGCAAGAATATACAATGGAGAAAAGACAGTCTCTTCAACAAGTGGTGCTGGGAAAGCTGGACAGCTACATGTAAAAGAATGAAATTAGAACATTCTCTGTCACAATATACAAAAATAAACTCAAACTGGATCAAAGACCTAAATGTAAAGCTGGATACTATAAAACTCCTAGAGGAAAACATAGGTAGAATACTCTTTAACATAAATCATGGCAATATTTTTTTGGATCTGTTTCCTAGAGTAATGGAAATAAAAACAAATCTAAACAAATTTGACCTAATTAAACTTAAAAGCTTTTGCACAGCAAAGGAAACCATAAACAAAAAGAAAAGACAACCTATGGAATGGGAGAAAATATTTGCAAATGATGTGACTGACTGTGGGTTAATTTCCAAAATATGCAAACAGCTTATACAGCTTAATATCAAAAAAACAAACAACCCAATAAAAAAATGGGCAGAATATCTAAATATTTTACCACTTTGAGTGCAACATAGAAAACTTAGCAGCATATAGGTCCCTTTCCCCTTCTTTTTTTGTTTTAGTTATCATATATATTACATCTATATACATTGAAAACTCCACCAGGTAGTATTCCAGTGTGTGTGTGTGCGTGTGTGTGTGTGTGTGTGTGTGTGTGTGTGTGTTTATCACATAATCTTTATCTGTTCATCCATTGATAAATGCTTTTAACATTTAAGTTGTTTCCATATCTTAGCTATTGTTAATAATGATGCAATGATTTCACTTATATCTGGAATATAAAAAATAAAACAAGCACAACACACAAAAACTCATAGATACAGAGAAAAGCTTGGTAGTAATCAGAGGGAAAGGGCACCAGGGGTGAGTGAAATGGGTGAAGGTAGTTAATTGTATGGTACATGTGAAAACGTGTATTGTGCTGATCACTTGTAGAGATTACAAAGATTGACTTATTATGTTGTATGCCTGAAACTGTTATATACCAATTTTACCTCAACTAAAAAAGGAGAAAAATAGTGTACTATTTTTAAACAGATATTTATCTTTTTGTTGCTCTTGTTTCATTCCTAGTGTTCCAAGTTACTACCTGGACTCATTTCCTTTCTGTATAAAGAACTTCCTTTATTATTTTTTAGAGCAGATCTGCTGAATTCTGTTATTTTTCATTCATCTGAAAATGTCTTTATTTCATCTTCATTCCTAAAAGTTATTTTCATTGTATATAGAATTCAGGTTGACAGTTGTTTCAGATCTTTAGAGATGTCTTCTTGACTCCATGGTTTCTAATGAGAAATTTGCAGTCATTTGAATCTTTATTTCCTCATATAAAATGCATTGATTTTCCCTGATTTCAATATTTTTTTCATTATGTTTGATTTTTGGCAGTATATGATGTGTCTAGATATTAATTTATTTGAGTTTATCCATTGGAAATTTGGCCAAGTTTCTTGAATCTGTAAGTTTATGTATTTTACCAGTTTGCAGAAGTTTCTGGCCATTATTGCTTCAAGCATTTTTTTCTAAATAATTCTCTTTAAACTTCTGGGACTCTGATGATATGAATATTAGACCTTTTGGTATTGTTCCACAATATCTGAACCTCTGCTCATTTTTCTTTTCTTTCTTTTCTTCAAAGTGGATAATTAATATTGCCTTGTTTTCAGGTTCACTAGCTCTTTCCTCTGTTATCTCCAATCTGGTATTGAATGCTTTCAATGAAAGTTTTATTTTAGTTATTGTATTCTTCATATCTAAAATTTCCATTTTAGGTTTTCGAGAGAAGATGTCAGAAGATTAAGACACGGAGATAACCTTCATCCCCACAGACACATCAGAAATACATCTACACGTGGAACTGCTCTTACAGAACACCCAATGATCACTGGCAGAAGACCTCAGACCTCCCAAAAGGCAAGAAACTCCCCACGTACCTGGGTGGGGCAAAAGGAAAAAAAAGACAAAAGAATAAGGATGGGAACTGCACCAGTGGGAGGGAGCTGTGAAGGAGGAAAGGTTTCCACACACAGGAAGCCCCTTTGCAGGCATAGACCACAGGTGGCATAGAGGGGAAGCTTCGGAGCCATGGAGGAGAGCACAGAAACAGGGGTGTGAAGGACAAAGCGGAGAGATTCCCACACAGAGGATTGGTGACGACCAACACTCACCAGCCCGAGAGGCTTCTCTGCTCACCTGCCGGGACGAACGGGGGCTGGGAGCTGAGGCTCTGACTTCGGTCAGATGCCTGGAGAGGACTGGGATTGGTGGCATGAACACAGCCTGAAGGGGTTAGTGCAACATGGCTAGCCGGGAGGGAGTCGGGAGAAGTATGGAGCTGCCAAAGAGACAAGAGACTTTTTCTTCCCACTTTGTTTCCTGGTGCATGAGGAGAGGAGATTAAGTGCACCACTTAAAGGAGCTCCAGAGATGGGCATGAGCCGCGGCTATCATAGCGGACCACAGAGACGGGCATGAGATGTTAAGACTGCTGCTGCAGCCACCAAGAAGCCTGTGTGCAAGCACATGTCACTATCCACATCTCCCCTCCTGGGAGCCTGTGCAGCCCACCACTGCCAGGCTCCCGTGATCCAGGGACAACATCCCCAGGAGAACGCATGGTGCACCTCAGTCTGGTGCAACGTCACACTGGCCTCTGCCATTGCAGGCTCACCCCGCATCCATACCTCTCCATCCGCCCGGCCTGAGTGAGCCACAGCCACCGAATCAGCTGCTCCTTTAAACCCGTCCTGTGTGAGTGAAGAAGAGACACCCGCAGGCGACCAACACACAGAAGCGGGGCCAAATCCAAAGCTGAACCTTGGGAGCTGTGCAAACAAAGAGAGAGGGAAATTTCTCCCAGCAGCCTCAGAAGCATCAGATTAAAGCTCCACAATAAACTTGATGTACCCTGCATCTGTGGAATACCCGAATAGAAAACAAATCATCCCAAATTGAGGAGGTGGACTTTGGGAGCAAGATATATTATTTTCTGCCCTTTTCCTCTTTTTGTGATTGTGTATCTGTAGGCTTCTGTGTGAGATTTTGTCTGTATAGCTTTGTTTTCACCATTTGTCCTAGGGTTCCGACCATCCATTATTTTTTCCTTTTTCTTTTTTTTCCTGTTAAACTTTTTTCCTTAATAATTATTTTTTATTTTAATTATTTTATTTTATCCTCTTTCTTTCTTTCTTTCTTTCATTCTTTCTTTCTATGTTTTCTCTCTTTTATTCTGAGCTGTGTGGATGAAAGGCTCTTGGTGCTCCAGCCAGGAGTCAGTGCTATGCCTCTCAAGTGGGAGAGCCAAATTCAGAACACTGGTCCACAAGAGACATCCCAGCTCCACATAATATCAAAGGGTGAAAATCTCCCAGAGATCTCCATCTCAATGCCAAGACCCAGCTTCACAAAACGACCAGCAAGCTACAGGGCTGGACACCCTATGCCAAAAAACTAACAAGACAGGAGCACAGCCACATCCATTAGCAGAGAGGTTGCCTAAAATCATAATAAGGCTACAGACACCCCAAAACACATCACCAGACGTGGACCTGCCCACCAGAAAGACAAGTTCCAGCCTCATACACCAAAACACAGGCACTAGTCCCCTCCACCAGGAAGCCTACACAACCCACTGAACCAACCTTAGCCACTGGGAACAGAAACCAAAAATGACAGGAAAAACTAAACTGCAGCCTAAAAAAATGAGACCCCAAACACAGTAAGATAAACAAAATGAGAAGACAGAAAAACACAGAGAAGATGAAGGAGCAAGGTAAAAACTGACCAGACCTAACAAATGAAGAGGAAATAGGCAGTCTACCTGAAAAAGAATTCAGAATAATGATAGTAAAGATGATCCTGCATCCTGGAAATAGAATAGAGAAAATGCAAGAAACATTTACCACGGACCTAGAAGAACTAAAGAGGAAGCAAGCAACAATGGACAACACAATAAATGAAATTAAAAATAGTCTAGAAGGGATCAACAGCAGAATAACTGAGGCAGAAGAATTGATAAGTGACCTGGAAGATAAAATAGTGGAAATAACTACTGCAGAGCAGAATAAAGGAAAACGAATGAAAAGAACTGAGGACAGTCACAGAGACTTCTGAGACAACATTAAACACACCACCGTTCGAATTACAGGGGTCTCAGGAGAAGAAGAGAAAAAGAAAGGGACAGAGAAAATATTTAAAGAGATTATAGTTGAAAACTTCCCTAATATGGGAAAGGAAGTCGTTAATCAAGTCCAGGAAACACAGAGAGTCCCATACAGGATAAATCCAAGGAGAAACACGCCAAGATACATATTAATCAATCTATGAAAAATTAGATACAAAGAAAACATATTAAAAGCAGCAAGAGAAAAACAACAAATAACACACAAGGGAATCCCCATAAGGTTAACAGCTGATCTTTCGGCAGAAACTCTGCAAGCCAGAAGGGAATGGCAGGACATATTTAAAGTGATGGAGAAAAACCTACAACCAACATTACTCTACCCTGCAAGGACCTCATTCCGATTTGATGGAGAAATTAAAACCTTTAGAGACAAGCAAAAGCTGAGAGAGTCCAGCACCACCAAACCAGCTTTAAAACAAATGCTAAAGGAACTTCTCTAGGCAAGAAACACAAGACGAGGAAAAGACCTACAATAACAAACCCAAAACAATTATGAAAATGGGAATAGGAACATACATATCGATAATTACCTTGAATGTAAATAGATTAAATGCTCCCAGCAAAAGACACAGACTGGCTGAATGGGTACAAAACCAAGATCCGTATATATGCTGTCTAGAAGAGACCCACTTCAGACCTAGGGACACATACAGACTGAAAGTAAGGGGATGGAAAAAGATATTCCCTGAAAATGGAAATCAGAAGAAAGCTGGTGTAGCAATTCTCATATCAGAAAACATAAACTTTAAAATAAATACTATTAGAAGAGACAAAGAAGGACATTACATAATGATGAAGGGATTGATCCAAGAAGAAGATATAAAAATTGTAAATATTTATGCACCCGACATAGGAGCACCTCAATACATAAGGCAAATACTAACAACCATAAAAGGGGAAACCGACAGTAACACATTCATAGTAGGGGACTTTAACACCCCACTTTCCTCAATGAACATATCATCCAAAATCAAAATAAATAAGGAAACACAAGATTTAAATGATACATTAAACACAATGGACTTAATTGATATTCATAGGACATTCCATCCAAAAACAACAGAATACACATTTTTCTCAAGTGCTCATGGAATATTCTCCAGGAAAGATCATATCTTGGGTCACAAATCTAGCCTTGGTAAATTTAAGAAAATTGAAATCGTATCAAGCATCTGTTCCAACCACAATGATCTGAGAGTAGATATCAATTACAGGAAAAGATCTGTAAAAAATACAAACACATGGAGGCTAAACAATACACTACTTAATAACGGATTGATCACTTAAGAAATCAAAGAGGAAATCAAAAATTACCTAGAAACAAATGACAATGGAGACCCGATGACCCAAAACCTGTGAGATGCAGCAAAAGCAGTTCTAAGAGGGAAGTTTATAGCAATACAACCCTACCTTAAGAAACAGGAAAGATTTCAAATAAACAACCTAACCTTGCACCTTAATTAATTAGAGAAAGAATAACCATAAAAACCCAAATTTTTCAGAAGGAAATAAATCATAAATGTCAGATCAGAAATAAATGAAAAAGAAATGAAGGAAATGATAGCAAAGATCAATAAAACTAAAAGTTGGTCCTTTGAGAAGATAAACAAAATTGATAAACCATTAGCCAGACTCATCAAGAAAAAAAGGGAGAAGACTCAAATCAATAGAATTAGAAATGAAAAAGGAGAAGTAACAACTGACACTGCAGAAATACAAAAGATAATGAGAGATTACTACAAGCAACTCTATGCCAATAAAATGGACCACCTGGAAGAAGTGGAAAAATTCTTAGAAATGCACAACCTGCTGAAACTGAACCAGGAAGAAATAGAAAATATGAACAGACCAATCAGAAGCACTGAAATTGAAGCTGTGATTAAAAATCTTCCAACAAACAAAAACCCAGGACCAGATGGCTTCACAGGCAAATTCTATCAAACATTTAGAGAAGAGCTAACACCTATACTTCTCAAACTCTTCCAAAATATAGCATAGGGAGGAACACTCCAAAACTCATTCTACGAGGCCACTATCACCCTGATACCAAAAGCAGAAAAAGATGTCACAAAGAAAGGAAACTACAGGCCAATATCAGTGATTTACATAGATGCAAAAATCCTCAACAAAATACTAGCAAACAGAATCCAACAGCACATTAAAAGGATCATACACTATGATGAATTGGGGTTTATTCCAGGAATGCAAGGATTGTTCAATATATGCAAATCAATCTACGTGATACACCATATTAACAAATTGAAGGAGAAAAAACATATGATCATCTCAATAGATGCAGAGAAAGCTTTTGACAAAATTCAACACCCATTTATGATAAAAACCCTGCAGAAAGTTGGCATAGTGGGAACTTAGCTCAACATAATAAAGTCCATATATGACAAACCCACAGCCAACATCTTCCTCAATGGTGAAAAACTGAAAGCATTTCCACTAAGATCAGGAACAAGACAAGTTTGCCCACTCTCACCACTATTATTGAACATAGTTTTGGAAGTTCTGGCCACAGCAGTCAGAGAAGAAAAAGAAATAAGGGGAATCCAAATTGGAAAAGAAGTAAAGCTGTCACTGTTTGCAGATGACATGATACAATACAAATCATAATCCATTTTATATATAAAAAATTGTTTTTTATCCGTTTATCCAACAATGGACACTTAGGTTGCTTTCATGTCTTGGCTATTGCAAATAATGCTAAAATGAACATAAGAGTTCAGACGCCTTTTCTAGTTAGTATTTTTGTTTCCTTTGAATAAATACTCAGAAGTGAAATTGCTGGATCATAAGGTAGTTCTATTTTTAAGTTTTTGAGGATCCTCCATACTGTTTTACATAGTGGCTCTACCAACTTACATTGCCACCGACAGTGGACAGTAGTTTCCTTTTCTCCACATCTTCACCACCAAAGTGATATATTACTGTGGTTTTCGTTTGCAGTTCTATCATGAGTAGTGATGTTGAGCACCTTTTCAATTACCAGTTGGCCATCTATATGTCTTCTTTGGGAAAATATCTATTCAATTCCTCTTCCCATTTTTAAATCCTATTTTTTTGTCACTGAGTTGTATAAGTTCTTTATATAGGATATTAACCTCTTATCAGATATGTAATTTACAAATATTTTCTCCCATTTTTAAGGTTGCTTTCATTTTGTTGATGGTTTCCTTTGCTGAGTAGAAGCCTTTTAATTTGATTGAGTACTTTCTCTGGTTTCAGTTGAGCATTTTATGAATTCCATGTTCTTTCTTCTTATCATATCAATTATACTCCTTAAAAAATTGGTGATTTACCTAGAGTTTGTAATGTACAATTCCAACTAATCTATACCCACTTTCAGATAACACTATAACACTTCATGTGTAGTGCAGTTATCTTATAACATAGTATTTCAAATTACTCTCTGCCCTCCTTTATAACATTGCTGTCATTCATTTAACTTATTCATATGTTATAATCAATCAATACATTATTAAGATTATGATTTGAACAAACTATTACATCAATTAAAGAGGAATAAGATATATTATTTTACATATATTTATTCCTTTTCTGATTCTCTTCCTCATTTATGTAAATCCTATTTTCTGACCTTTTTAATTTTTGTTCTTACCAATGAGTTTCTTTTGCCATTTACTCAGAGTAGATAGGCTTGTGTGAATTCCCTTAGTGTTTGTTTGTTGAGAATGACCTCATTTGTCTTGCATTTTTGAAAGATAATTTTGCTGGATATAGAATTCTAGATGGTGTGGTCTTTTGTTATTTTGTTCTATTTTTATCACTATAAATATTTCACTCCACTCTCTTCCTGCATGCCTGGTTTTGACAAATTCAATGTAGTGCTTATTCTTCTGTAGGTAAATTTTCCCCTCATCTCTCTAGTTTCTTTTAAGTTTTTCTTTGTCTTCTGTTTTCTCAACTTAATATGACATGCCCAGATTTATATTTTTTGACATGTTTCCTGCTTGATGTTCTCTGAGTTTCCTGAATCTGTGGTTTAGTGTCAGTCATCAGTTTCAAACATTTCAAACATTTCACATACTTCATCCTTTATTTCTTCTCTTTTTGGTATTCCATATATATATATATATATATATATATATAACTTTTGAAATTATCCCACAGTTCTTGAATATTTAGTTTTTTTAAATTATTTTTTACTTTGCATTTCAGTTTGGGAAGTTTCTATTGACATGTCTTCAAGTTTCTTGATTCTTTCGTAAGCTGTGTCCAACCTACTGATGAGCTCATCAAAGGAATTTTTCATTTATGCTAGTTTAAAAAATTCTAGCATTTTTAAAATGTTTTCTTGAGATTTCCATATTTCTGCTTATATTACCCATCTGTAATTGCATATTAACTATGTTTTTCATTAGAGTCACAAGCATAGTAATCATAGTTATTTTAAGTTGCCTATCGGCTCATTCTAAACTCTACATTATACCTAAGTCTGGCTCAGATGAGTCTTTTGTCTTTTCAAACTGGTTTCTTGCCATTTAGCATGACTTGTAACTTTGTTGTTAGAAGCCCAATGTGATTTCATAGTAACTCAAGTTCCTAGGTAATAGAAACTGAGATAAATAGGACTTTAGTGTGAGATTTTATACTTATATGAAGGGGGGGGCTGTATTCAATGTTTGCTGTAGCTGTAGGGACCAGAGATTTCAACTTCCTCTAGTGTCCTTATTTCAGCCTTCCTTACTGTCTTTGGGTTTCCATATGAGTTTCTTTCTTTTTTTTTTAGCAAGAAACTGACTTTTTTTATACAATTAGTTATCTCTCTCTCTCTCTATCTCTCTCTCTATATATATATCTATCTATCTATCTATTTTATTTTTGGCTGCGTTGAGTCTTCATTGATGCGTGGGGGCTTTTTTTGTTGTGGTGAGTGGGGGCTACACTTCATTGTGGTGCACGTGTTTCTCATTATGGTGGCTTCTCTGTTGCGCAGCCCAGGTTGTAGGTGCATGGGCTTCAGTAGTTGTGGTGCATGGGTTCAGTAGTTGTGGCACATGGGCTTAGTTGCTCCGTGGCATGTGGGATCTTCCCAGATGAGGGATCAAACCAATGTCCCCTGCATTGGCAGGTGGATTCTAAACCACTGCACCACCAGGAGAGTCCCTCCATATGAGTTTCTTCTTAAATAGAGTCAGTGACTTACAGTTCCTTCAGCTGTAATCCACTGTTATTATACAGAACCACTGTTGGCATGGTGGTAAGGTATGGAGTAAGAGAATTGTGTATTCTCTTTGTGAGCCTATGTCACTTTACAAGGTATTTATTGGTTTTTTTTCCATTTGTAGATGAGACAGGAAGGTATAGGGGTCTGGATTTGGGTAAATATCTTTCCTTCAGGTAGAATAAGGCTCTGGTAAAGAATGTTCCCCTGCACAGTAGGCCTTTTTATGGAGGATACTCTGCATGCATTTAAAAATACCTAAGTTTCCCTTTTTTCTTCCAGAAACAGAAGATTTTTCTTGTTTCTTTACTTTGACAGCATGGTGCATTTATTGGAGGTATAATCTATGTTAAATGTGGAGAACCAGGACTTCAGCCCTTATGAGTTTCTTTGTTCTCCTGGTAGTCCACACTCAGTCACTAGCAATTTGTCAAAATTAACATTCAAATGTTCCTACCAATTTATGGCTCCAGTGGCTTCTGCTCTATGCAAATTGATATGAACTCTAATTTTCTGCATTCACCTGTATCTCCACATTTTAGGGGTGGTAATTTTCCTGTGACCTCAATTCTCTGGTAAGTCCAAGAAAAGTCATTTATATTCAGTTTGTTCAGTTTTTCTCTTCTAGTAAGATTGGAGTGATACTTCTAAGCCCTTTATATGTTAAAGCTGAAATCAGAAGTCCAGATTAACTTTTAAAAATATTTTGTTTTGAAATAAATTTTAATTTACAGGAGAATTTCAAAGATAGTATGGTGTTCACATGTACACTTCACCTAGCTTCTACTAATGTTAACCTCTTATATTTACTGTGGTATGATAATCAAAACTAAAGAATGCACATTGGTCAAATACTACTAACTTAACTAGAAACTTCATTCAATTTCTCCAGTTTTTCTACTAAAGTTCTTTTTCTATTTCAATATCTAATTCAGGAACCTATATATTTATTCATGAAGTAGCCTTAGCCTACTCCACCATCACTTCAAAGAACTAGGTGGCCTAGGGTGTCCCCTTGTAACTGGTGTCCAGGTGTCTGGGGAACTCACCTTCTAGCTTCTTAAGCTGACGATGCTTGTATTTGTAGCCTTAAGAGTCACAATAAATCACCCTGAAATTAAGAACTATGATTTAGGATCAAAACATTTGCTAAGAAGGGATAGAAATCAGAGAAGTTTGTGTTCATTGGGAGTCTGTATGTTTAGTTTATTTAGTTTTTTAAATGGTGAATTTTATGTTCTTTGAATTTTTTTTACATCTTTATTGGAGTATAATTGCTTTACAGTATTGTGTTAGTTTCTGCTGTACAACAAAGTGAATCAGCTATATGTATACATATATCCCATATACTTTCCCTCTTGAATATTCCTCCCACCCTCCCTATCTCACACTTCTAGGTCATCACAAAGCACCAAGCTGATCTCCTGTGCTATGCAGCAGCTTCCCACTAGCTATTTTAGTTTGGTAGTGTATATATGTCAACGTTACTCTCTCACATCGTCCCAGCTTCCCCTTCCCCCACACCCTGTCCTCAAGTCTCTTCTCTACATCTGCATCTTTATTACTGCCCTGCCACTAGGTTCATCAGTACCATTTTTTAAGATTCTATATATATGTGTTAGCATATGGTATTTGCTTTTCTCTTTCTGACTTACTTCACTCTGTATGACAGACTCTAAGTATGTTTAGTTTTATAAGAAAGTTCTAAACTGTTTTCCAGAATGGCTGTAGCATTTTAAATTCCCATCTGTAATATATGAATCATACTGTTTACCTTCATCCCTGCCAACATTAATGTCACAACTATTTATTTTAGCTATTCTGATAACCATATAGTGATATTTCATTGTAGTTTTAATTTGAATTTCCTTTATGGCTAATGATATTGAATACATTTTCATGTTGTTTGCCATCTTTATATCCCCTTCAGTAAAATAGGTGTTCTTTTCTTTTATATATTTTCTAATTGTAATGTTTGGGACTTTTTTAAAGTTGAATTTTTAGAGTTCATTATATATTCAACATAACCATCCTTTTTTGAATATATGGTTTGTAAACTTTTCTTTCTCTTTGTAGTATGTATTTTTATCCTTTGTACATAAGATTTCACAGAGCAAAAATATTTTACTTTTGATATGGTTCTATTGCTTTTTATGGATTATACTGTTAGATATGTGTGACATGTCTATGTTGTTGAAATTGAAGTTGAGCTTCTTTGAAATAGCATATAGTTAGACCATTTTTTTAAATCTACTCTATCAATCTCTGTCTTTACTTGGTGTATTTAGGTGACATACATTTAAGGTAATTGTCACTACTTAGGCTTAATTCTGTCAGTTTACTCTTTGTTTTCTGTTTTCTTTTCCTCCTTTCTCACTCTCATGGGGGTTAATTCAACATTTCTTTAAGATTTGATATCAATTTGTTTATAATAATTTTGAGTGCTTTGCATTGTATAGTTTTCTTGGTAGTTGTTCTAGATATTAAAATATATATGACTTATCAGTCTGCTTGTGCTGAGGTGTTACCATTTTGAGTGAAATGTGAAAAATTACTTCCATTTAGGTCCCTATACTCTACCCATTTTAATGTTTTATTTAATTTTTCTTTTTTTATTGAAGTATAGTTGATTTACAATATTATATTCATCTCAGGTGTACAGCATAGTGATTCAGTATTTTTGCAGATTATACACCATAAAAAGTTATTACAAGAAAATGGCTATAATTCCCTGTTCTATACAATATATCCTATTGCTTTTCTATTTTGTACACAGTACTTTGTATCTTTAATCCTGTACCTCGAATTCGGCTCCCTCCTCCCTTTGGTGACCACAAGATTTATTTCTGAGCTCTCCACTCTGTTCCATTGATCCTTGTATATGTTTTTGTGCCAGTACCATGATGTTTTGATTACTCTAGCTTTGTAGTATAGGCTGAAGTCTGGAAGTGATATACCTCGAGCTTTGTTCCTTTCTCTCAAGATTGTTTTGGCAATTTGGGGTCATTTGTGGTTCCATATGTATTTTAGGATTATTTGTTCTAGTTCTGCAGAAAATGTCAAGGGAATTTTGATAGGGGTTGCATTAACTTTGTAGATTGTGTTGGGTAGTATAGCTATTGTAAGAATATTAATCCTTACAGGCCAAGAGAACAGGATATCTTTCCATTTTTTTGTATCATCTTTAATTTCCTTCATCAGTGTTTCACAGATTTCAGAATATAGATATTTCACCTCCTCGGTTAACTCTATTCCTAGGCATTTTATTCATTTTGATGCAATTTTAAGTGGGATTTTAGAAAACTTTTTCTTTCTGATATTTCCTTATTAGTGTATAGAAAGAGAAGAGATTTATTTATATTAATCATGTATACTGAAACCTTTCTGAATTCATTTCTTAGTTCTAACAGTTTTGGAGTGGAGACTTTAGGATTTTCTATATAAACTGTCATGTAATCTCCAAATAGTGGCAGTTTTAACTCTTACCTTCCTATGTTTATAATTTTTATTTCTTTTTCTTGTCTGACTGATGTGGCTAGGAATCCGAATACCATGTTAATAGAAAAAGCAAGAATGGGCATGATTTTCCTGTTCCTGAATTTAGCAGGAAGGCTTTCAGGTTTTCACTGAAGAGTATGATGTTGGCTGTGGGTGTGTTGTAAATGGCCGTTATAATTTTGAGCTATTTTTCCTCTATATACACTTTCATAAATGTATGCTGAATTTTGTCAAATGCTTTTTCTGTGTCTATTGAGATGATAATATTGTTTTTATCCTTCTGTTTTTTAAATATCTTTATCAGAGTATAATTGCTTTAAAATGTGTGTTAGTTTCTGCTTTATAACAAAGTGAATCAGCTATGCATATACATATATCCCCATATCTCCTCCCTCTTGTATCTCCCTCAAACCCTCCCTATTCCACCCCTCTAGGTGCTCACAAAGTACTGAGTGGATCTCCTTGTGCTATGCTGCTGCTTCCCACTAGCTATCTATTTTAAAATCCGTACTATATAGAAGTCCAGGCTACTCTCTCACTTCAGCTCAGCTTACACTTCCCCCTCCCCATGTCCTCAAGTCCATTCTCTAGGCCTGAATCTTTATTCCTGTCCTGCCCCTAGGTTCTTCATAACCACTTTTTTTTTTTAGATTCCATATGTATGTGTTAGCATATGGTGTTTTTTTTCCTAACTACTTCACTCTGTATGACAAATTCTAGGTTCATCTACCTGACTACAAATAACTCAATTTTGTTTCCTTTTATGGCTGAATAATATTGCAGTTTATACATGAGCCACATCTTCTTTATCCATTCATCTGTCAATGGACACTTAGGTTGCTTCCATGTCCTGGCTGTTGTAAAGAGAGCTGCAATGAACATTGTGGTACATGACTCATTTTTAATTATAGTTTTCTCTAGGTATATGCCCAGTAGTGGGATTGCTGGGTCATATGGTAGTTCTATTTCTCGTTTTTTAAGGAATCTCCATAATGTTCTTCATAGTGGCTGTATCAATTTACATTCCCACCAGAAGTGCAAGAGGGTTCCCTTTTCTCCACACCCTCTCCAACATTAGAGGGAAGCCCCTCTTTGTAGTTTTGATTTGAATTTCTCTAATGATTAGTGATGTTGAGCGTTCGTTCATGTGTTTGTTGGTAATCAGTATATCTTCTTTAGAAAAATGTCTATTTAGATCTTTTGCCATTTTTGGATTGGGTTGTTTGTTTTTTCATATTGAGCTGCATGAGGTGCTTGTAAACTTTGGAAATTAATCCTTTGTCAGTTGCTTAATTGGCAAATATTCTCTCCCATTCTGAGGGTTGCCTTTTCGTCTTGTTTATGGTTTCCACTGCTCTGCAAAAGTTTTTAAGTTTAATTAGGTCCCATTTGTTTATTTTTGTTTTTACTTCCATTTCTCTAGGAGGTGGGTCAAAAAGGATCTTGCTGTGATATATGTCATAGAGTGTTCTGCCTATGTTTTCCTCTAAGAGTTTTATACTGTCTGGCCATACATTTAGGTCTTTAATTCGTTTGGATTTTATTTGTGTGTATGGTGTTAGGAAGTGTTCTAATTTCATTCGTTTACATGTAGCTTTCCAGTTTCCCCAGCACCACTTATTGAAGAGGCTCTCTTTTATCCATTGTATATCCTTTCCTCCTTTATCAAAAATGAGGTGACCATAGGTGCATTGGTTTATCTCTGGGCTTTCTATCTTGTTCCATTGGTGTATATTTCTGTTTCTGTGCCATTACCATACCATCTTGATTATTGTAGCTTTGTAGTATAGTCCGAAGTCAGGGTGTCTGATTCCTCCAACTCCCTTTTTCTTTCTCAAGATTGCTTTTGGTATTCGGGGTCTTTTTTGTTTCCATACAAATTGTGAAATTTTGTGTCCTAATTCTGTGAAAAATGCCATTGGTAATTTGATACTAATTGCATTTAATCTGTAGATTGCTTTGGGCACTATAGTTGTTTTCACAATGTAGATTCTTCCAATCCAAGAACATGGTATATCTCTGCATCTGTTTGTATCATCTCTGATTATTTTCCTCAGTGTCTTATAGTTTTCTGCATACAGGTCTTTTATCTCCCTAGGTAAGTTTATTCCTAGGTATTTTATTTTTACTTTGCAATGGTCAATGGGAGTGGTTCTTTAATTTATTTTTCAGATTTTTCATCATTAGCATATAGGAATGCAAGAGATTTCTGTGGATTAATTTTGTATCTTGCTACTTTATCTAATCATTGATTAGCTCTAGTAGTTATCTGGTATCATCTTTAGTATTCTCTGTATATAGTATCATGTCAACTGCAAACAGTGACACCTTTACTTCCTCTTTTCCAGTTTGGATTATTTTATTTGTTTTTCTTCTCTGATTGCTGTGGCTAAAACTTCCAAAACCATGTTGAATAATAGTGGTTAGATTGGGCAACCTTGTCTTGTTCCTGATCTTAGTGGAAATGCTTTCAGTTTTTCACCATTGACAATGAGGTTGGATGTGGCTTGTCATATATGGCCTTTATTATGTTGAGGTAAGTTCCCTCTAGGTCTACTTTCTGGAGGGTATTTTTTTTATCATAAATCGGTGTTGAATTTTTTCAAAAGCTTTTTTGCATCTATTCAGATGATCATATGGTTTTTCTCTTTCAATTTGTTAATATGGTGTATCACATTGATTGATTTGCATATATTGAGGAATCTTTGCATTCCTGGGATAAGCACTACTTGATCATGGTGTATGATCTTTTAATGTACTGTTGGACTCTGTTTTCTAGTATTTTTTTGGGGATTTTTGCACATATGTTCATCAATGATATTGGCAAGTAGTTCACTTTCTTTGTGACATTGTATCTGGTTTTGGTATCAGGGTAATGGTGATCTTGTAGAATGAGTTTGGGAGTGTTCCTCTCTCTGCTATATTTTGGAAGAGTTTGAGAAGGACAGCTGTTAGCTCTTCTCTAAATGTTTGATAGAATTTACATGTGAAGCCATCTGGTCCTGGAGTTTTGTTTGTGGGAAAATTTTTAATCCCAGTTTCAATTTCAGTGGTTGTGATTGGTTTGTTTAAATTTTCTGTTTCTTCCTGGTTCAGTCTCAGAAGGTTGTGGGGTTTTTTTTAACATCTTCATTAGCGTATAATTGCTTTCCAATGGTGTGTTAGTTACTGCTTTATAAGAAAAGTGAATCAGTTATACATATACATATGTCCCCATATCTCTTCCCTCTTGCATCTCCCTCCCTCCCACACTCCCTAATCCACCCCTCTAGGTGGGCACAAAGCACCGATCTGATCTCCCTGTGCTGCGCGGCTGCTTCCCACTAGCTATCTATTTTACATTTCGTAGTGTATATATGTCCATGCCACTCTCTCACTTTGCTCCAGCTTACCCTTCCCCCTCCCCGTATCCTCAAGTCCATTCTTTAGCAGGTCCGCATCTTTATTCCCATCAGAAGGTTGTGCTTTTCTAAGCCTTTGTCCATTTCTTCCATGTTGTCCGTTTTATTGGCATATAGTTGCTTGTAGTAATCTCTCATGATCCTTTTTATTTCTGCAGTGTCATTTGTTACTTCTCCTTTTTCATTTCAAATTCTATTGATTTGAGTCTCCTCCCATTTCTCTTGATGAGTCTGGCTAATGGTTCATCAATTTTGTTTATATTCTCAAAGAACCAGCTTTTAGTTTTATTGATCTTTGGTATTGCTTCCTTCATTTCTTTTTCATTTATTTCTGATCTGTTCTTTATGATGTCTGTCCTTCTGCTAACTTTGGGTTTATTTTTTTTGTTCTTCTTTCTCTAAGTGCTTTAGGTGTAAGGTTAGATTGTTTATTTGAGATGTTTCTGTTTCTTGAGGTAGGATTGCATTGCTATAAACTTTCCTCTTAGAATTGCTTTTGCTGCATACCATAGGTTTTTGTCATCGTGTTTTCATTGTTATTTGTTTCTAGGTGCTTTTTGATTTCGTCTTTGATTTCTTCAGTAATCTCTTCGTTATAAAGTAGTGTATTGTTTAGACTCCAGGTGTTTGTATTCTTTCCAGATTTTTTCCTGTAATTGATATCTAGTCTGATAGCATTGTGGTCGGAAAAGATACTTGATACACTTTCAAACTTCTTAAATTTACAAAGACTTGATTTATGACCCAAGATATGATCTATCTTGGAGAATGTTCCATGGGCACTTGGTAAGAAAAGGTATTCTTTTTTTTGGATGGAATGTCCTATAAATATCACTTAAATCCATCTTATTTAATGTATAGTTTCAAGCCTTTGTTTCCTTATTTATTTTCATTTTGGAAGATCTGTCCATTGGTAAAAGTGGGATGTCAACGTCTCCTACTATGATTGTGTTACTGTCAATTTCCCCTTTTATGGCTGTTAGCACTTGCCTTATGTATTGAAGTGCTCCTATTTTGGGTGCATAAATACTTACAATTGTTATATCTTCTTCTTGAATTGATCCCTGGATCGTTATGAAGTGTCCTTCTTTGTCTCTTGTAATAGTCTTTATTTTAAAGTCTATTTTCTCTGATATGAGAATTGCTACTCCAGCTTTCTTTTGATTTCAATTTGCATGGAATATCTTTTTCCATCCCCTCACTATCAGTCTGTATGTGTCCCTAGGTCTGAAGTGGGTCTCTTGTAGACAGCATATATACGGGTCTTGTTTTTGTATCCAGTTAGCCAGTCTATGCCTTTTGGTTGGAGCATTTAATCCATTTACCTTTAAGGTAGTTATTGATATGTATGTTCCTATTACCATTTTCTGAATTGTTTTAGGTTTGTTATTATAGGTCTTTTCCTTCTCCTGTGTTTCCTGCCTAGAGAACTTCCTTTAGCATTTTTTGTAAAGCTGGTTTGGTGGTGCTGAATTCTCTTAGCTTTTGCTATTCTGTAAATGTTTTAATTTCTCTGTTGAATCTGAATGAGATCCTTGCTGGGTAGAGTAATCTTTGTTGTAGGTTTTTCCCTTTCATCACTTTAACTATGTCCTGCCACTCCCTTCTGACTTGCAGAGTTTCTGCTGAAAGATCAGCTCTTAACCTTATGGGGATTCCCTTGTATGTTATTTGTTGTTTTTCCCTTTCTGCTTTTAATGTTTTTTCTTTGTGTTTAATTTTTGATAGTTTTATTAATATGTGTCTTGGTGTTTTCCTCCTTGGATTTATCCTGTATGGGACTCTCTGTGCTTCCTGGACTTGATTAACTATTTCCTTTCCCATATTAGGGAAGTTTACAGCTATAATCTCTTCAAATATTTTCTCAGTCCTTTTCTTTTTCTCTTCTTCTTCTGTGACCCCTATAAATTGAATGTTGAAGCATTTATTGTTGTCCCAGAAGTCTCTGAGACTGTCCTCAATTCTTTTCATTCTTTATTCTTTATTCTGCTCTGCAGTAGTTATTTCCACTATTTTATCTTCCAGGTCATGTATCCGTTCTTCTGCCTCAGTTATCCTGCTATTGATTCCTTTCATATAATTTTTAATTTCATTTTTTGTGCTGTTCATCACTGTTTGTTTGCTTTTTAGTTCTTCTAGGTCCTTTTTTAACGTTCCTTGTATTTTCTCCATTCTATTTCCAAGATTTTAGATCATCTTTTCTCTCATTACTCGGACTCCTTTTTCAGGTACACTGCCTATTTCCTCTTCATTTGTTTGGTTTGATGGTATTTTACCTTGCTCTTTCATCTGCTATGTGTTTCTCTGTCTTCTCATTTTGCTTAACTTCCTGTGTTTGAGGTCTCCTTTAAACAGGCTGCAGTTTAGTAGTTCCCATTATTTTTGGTGTCTGCCCCCAGTGGGTAAGGTTGGTTCAGTGGGTTGTGTAGGCTTCCTGGTGGAGGGGACTAGTGCCTGTGTTCTGATGGATGAAGCTGGATCTTGTCTTTCTGGTGGACAGCACCACATCCAGTGGTGTGCTTTGTGGTGTCTGTGGCCTTATTATGATTTAAGGCAGCCTCTTTGCTAATGGACAGGTTGTGTTCCTGTCTTGCTAGTTGTTTGGCATAGGGTGTCCAGCACTGTAGCTTGCTAGTCATTGCGTGGAGCTGGGTCTTAGCACTGAGATGGAGATCTCTGGGAGAGCTTTCACTGTTTGCTATTACATGGAACTGGGAGGTCTCTGGTGGACCAATGTTCTGAACTTGGCTCTCCCACCTCAGAGGCACAGGCCTGACACCTGCCTGGAGCACCAAGACCCTATCAGCCACACAACTTTTGCAAGTCTGAGATCTTCTGCCCACGTTCAGTAGGTGGTCTGTAGAAGTTGTTCCACATGTAGAAGTATTTCTGATGTATTTGTGGGGGTGAAGGTGATATCCACGTCTTACTCTTCCACCATCTTGAAGGTCTCCATATCCTTCTTTTAAAGTAGGTTTAGTATTGCTGAATTCTTTTAGATTGTGCTTGTTTCTCCCTCTATTCTAAACGGTAATCTTGTTTGGTAGATTATCCTAAGTGCAAGCTGCTCCCTTTCTGCACTTTATTAAATATATAATGTCATTCCCTTCTGGCCTGCAAAGTTTCTGTAGAGATATCAGCTGATAGCCTTAAGGGGATTCCTTTGTATATGAATATTTGTTTTTCTCTTGCTGCTTTTAGATTTCTCCATCTTTGAATTTTGCCATTTTAGTTATGATGTCTTGATGTAGGTCTGTTTGGGTTCATCTTATCTTGGACCCTCTGTGCTTCTTGTTCCTGTATATCTGTTTCCTTCTTTAGGTTTGGGAACTTTTCAGCCATAATTTCGTTAAATACATTTTTGATCCCCTATTCTCTCTCTTCTCTTTCTGTAACCCCTATACTGTGAATGTTGGCATACTTAATGTTATCCCAGAGATCTCATAGGTTGCTTTCATTTTTTTTTAAACATCTTTATTGGGGTATAATTGCTTTACAATGATGTGTTAGTTTCTGCTTTATAACAAAGTGAATCAGTTATACATATACATATGTTCCCATATCTCTTCCCTCTTGTGTCTCCCTCCCTCCCACCCTCCCTATCCCACCCCTTCAGGCGGTCACAAAGCACCAGGTCAATGTCCCTGTGCCATGCGGCTGCTTCCCACTAGCTATCTACCTTACGATTTTTAGTGTGTATATGTCCATGACTCTCTCTCGCCCTGTCACAGCTCACCCTTCCCCCTCCCAATATCCTCAAGTCCGTTCCCAGTAGGTCTGTGTCTTTATTCCTGTCTTACCCCTAGGTTCTTCATGACATTTTTTTCTCTTCTTAAATTCCATATATATGTGCTAGCATACGGTATTTGTCTTTTTCTTTCTGACTTACTTACTCTGTATGACAGACCCTAGGTTTATCCACCTCATTACAAATAGCTCAATTTCATTTCTTTTTATGGCTGAGTAATATTCCATTGCATATATGTGCCACATCTTCTTTATCCATTCATCTGAATTGTTGTTCTTTATGCTGTTCTTATTGGGTTATTTCCATTATTCTATATTCCATATTTCTTATGCATTCTTCTCTATTACTTAATTTGCTATTCATTCCTCCTAGTATATTTTGTTTAAGATATTTTGTTTAAGATATATATTTTGTTTAAGATATGTTTCTGGTTGGGTCTTTTTTATACTTTCTATTTCCTTGTTAAAATGACTAGTGTTTAGATCAATTCTTTTCCCTAATTCAATTTCATTTTTATTATCATTGTTTTGAGTATTTTATCTGGTACATTGTTTACTTCTGTTGCATTATTTTGTGTGTGGGGGGGTGATTTCTCTTGCTTTTTCAATCAAGAGTTGTTACTCTTCCTTTTCATTTTACTTAACTTAGGTGAAAGTTAACTCTTTTCATCTTGAAGGGATGTTCTTATGTTGGAGTGTCCATATGCCAACTGCGTCTACCCAATGCCTTTTGTGGGAGGGCTGGATTTGATGCAGACACCAGTCACATGTTTCCTCAGTGTTTAATGGCAGCTATCACCTTGCTACAACTTGGGGTTGGAGATGGAGGAGCTAGATACTGCACAGGGTGTGAGGCGGGACTTCCTCTTTGCTCAGTGGTAGTCACCACCCTGTCAAGGTTGGGGTCTGATGTTAAGTTGCTGGAGCAAAAGCCCTGAGAGTTGACCTTGAGCTGGCTCTGTTCTCTTTAAGTGTGTGTTTTCCCTTATCCCTTCACTGGGACATTTGCCACAAAGGAAGGGAGTTCTAAAGGAAGGGAGAGCTAAAGCAAGTGAGTCTCATGTGCATACAGAGTCTGATGCTCTGCCTGTGTAGGCATATGCAGCTCCACTGAGATGGAGCCTGTGGTCGATCCTTTCTCCTGGTCATGGCTGCCCAGGACACAGTACTGTGCTGTGGCATGGGGTGAGTGATGGCAGAGCATTTGCTTGGTGTGAGCTGGGGCACAGAGGGATATGGTCACAGGAAAACTGGCAGCTGCACTGCTGTCAGAATTCTGGGCTGCCAAAGCAATCTTGAGAAAGAAAAGTGGGAGGAATCAGGCTCCCTGACTTCATACTATACTACAAAGCTACAGTAATCAAGAAAGTATGATACTGGCACAAAGACAGAACTATAGATCAATGGAACAGGATGCAAAGCCCAGAGATAAACCCACACACCCATTGTCACCTAATCTATGACAACAGAGGCAAAAATATACAATGGGGAAAAGGCAGTCTCTTCAATAAGTGGTGCTGGGAAATTTGGGCAGCTACATGTAAAAGAATGAGCTTAGAACACTCCTTAACACCATACACAAAAATATACTCAAAATAGATTAAAGACCTAAAATTAAAACCAGACACTATAAAACTCTTAGAGGAAAACATAAGCAGAACACTCTTTGACGTAAATCACAGCAACATTGTTTTTCACCTACCTCCTAGAGTAATGAAAATAAAAACAAATGGGACTTAATTAAACTTAAAAGCTTTTGCACAGCAAAGGAAACCATAAACAAGACAAAAAGACAACACTTAGAATGGGAGAAAATATTTGCAAGTGAAGCAACTGACAAAAGATTAATCTCCAAAATATACAAGCAGCTCATACAGCTCAATATCAAAAAACAAGCAACCCAGTCCAAAAATGGGCAGAAGACCTAAATAGACATTTCTCCAAAGAAGACATACAGATGGCCAACAAACACATGAAAAGATTCTTAACATCACTAATTATTAGAGAAGTACAAATCAAAACTACAACAAGGTATCATCTCACACTGGTCAGAATGGCCATTGTCAAAAATTCTACAATCAATAAGTGCTGGAGAGGGTGTGGAGAAAAGGAAACCCTCATACACTGTTGGTGGGAATGTAAATTGATACAGCCACTATGGAGAACAATATAGAGGCTCCTTAAAAAACTAAAAGTAGAACTACCATATGACTCAGCAATCCCACTACTGGGCATAAAGCCAGAAAAAACTATAGTTAAAAAAAAACACATGCACCCCAATGTTCATAGCAGCACTATTTACAATATCTAGGACATGGAAGCAACCTAAATGTTCATCAACAGAGGAATGGATAAGGAAGCTATGGTACATATATACAATGGAATATTACTCATCCATAAAAAGGAACGAAATTGGGTCATTTGTAGAGACATGGATAGACCTAGAGAATGTCATACAGAGTGAAGCAAGTCGGAAAGAGAAAAGCAAATATCGTATAATGCATATATGTGGAATCTCAATAAATGGTATAGAAGATCTCATATGCAAAGCAGAAACAGAGACACAGACTTAGAGAACAAATATATGGGTACCAAGGGGGAAAGGAGTGAGGGGGGAGGACCTGGGAGACTGGGATTGACACATATATATTATTGATACTATGTATAAAATAGACAACTGCTGGGAACATACTGTGTAGCACAGGGAACTCTACCTAATGCACTGTGGTTACCTAAATGGGAGTGAAGTCCAAATGGGAGAGAAGTCCAAATGGGAAGGGATATATGTATGTGTATGCCTGATTCATTTTGTTGTGCAGTGGAGGCTAACACAACATTGTAAAGCAACCATACTCCAATAAAATTTAAAAAATAAAAGAAGTATGGGCTGCTTCTGGGGCACTGATTGAGTAGCACCAACAATGACCATTGCCACCTCACTTGAGCTCTGCCTTTGGAGCAGATCACCTCTGCATCCCAAGGTCAGTTCTTTTCGCAGATCCTGGATGCCCTAGGTCCAGTGCTGCACTGTTTGGTGGAGTGAGTGTGGATGAAGTGTTTGCTTGGCTCAGTCTGGGATCACAGTGAGGCAATTTCAGGAAACCTAGTAACTTGTAGGGCATACCTCTTTCTGCCCTGCCCCAGGAGAAAGCCAGCACTCTTTTGCTCCTCACAAGTGGAGTCCAGGCTTCTCCAGCCTTTCTATCCCAATGGTTCTCCAACTGGCCAAAGGGGCTGGTCTCCTGCACTGTGGCAGCCAGTCCGTGGCTCAGCCTGCTTTCTCCCCATGACAGGTGTCTGTCTTTGTGATCCCTCTTTTCCTCTGAGTCTCCTCCCAGGAGGGCAGGTCCCAATCCAGTTGACTTTCTTCCTGCCCAATCTAATTATATGTGTATCTTTCCTACAGCCTTGATTGTACAGGAGTCCTTCTGCTAGCTTACAGTGAAACTTGTTCCACATGTGTATATATATACACACATGTGGAACAATATACAATTCCACATGTGTGTGTATATATATATATATATATAGCCATGTTATTTTTATCAAACTATAATTAACATATAATGTTATATTAGTTTTAAATATACAACATAGTGATTCAATATTTGTATGCATTGTGAAATGACCAGTGACATAATATCCATCACCATACAAATTGTTACAATGTTATTGATTATATTCCCTATGTGTATATTACATCCCTGTCATTTTATTTCTCAAAAATTGATAGTCACAAGAGCAGTAGCATGTAATGGCCCAAGAACCAGTGGAGACTAGATCCTTGCTACTCAAAATGTGGTCCACAGACCAGCAGCATTGGCATCACCCAGAAACCAGTGATTAATTAAGACTTGGCCCCACCCCAGATTTCCAGAATCAGAAACAGCAGTTTAACAAGATTTGCAGGTGGTTCTTATGTGTATTAAGTCTGATGTGCATTAGTCTAAAATTTTTCTGAATCTCTAAATTGGGCACAACATAAGTCATAGAATTAATTGTGCAGATTTATTAGTATATAAAAAGCACTTTTTATATTAAAAACACTATATAAATGAGTTTATAAAAATAATAATTGATCTCATTTATACTAACTCAACCATTCATAATAGCATTTTGTCCTGCATTTGCATATAAATAACACATAGCTGGAGCTCTTGTGTTTGTAGGTGGAGGTGAGCTCCATGTCCTCTTACCCTGACATCTTGATTGGACCCATTTTAAATATCATTGTTTTAAGTATAAGATGGCATTATAATATTTGTTTCAGTTATAACAAATGATTTAGGAAACTCATGAGGGGAAGGATAGTCTATTGTATTTTCCTATTTTTCGCTCTTTCCATTGTTCTTTCTTCCATCTTTTTCCTCCAAGATTCCTTCTTTTATAAGTTCCTTTTTTGTTTAAAGAATTTCTTTTAGTCTTTCTTTAGGGGTAGATATGCTAGAGTCATATTCTTTTAGTTTTCCTTCATTTGATGACTTTTTT
The DNA here is from genome assembly GCF_003031525.2 of Neophocaena asiaeorientalis asiaeorientalis. NCBI lineage: Eukaryota > Metazoa > Chordata > Mammalia > Artiodactyla > Phocoenidae > Neophocaena > Neophocaena asiaeorientalis. The sequence continues at coordinate 389,621 of NW_020173777.1, forward strand.
TTTAATTTCATCTTCATTTCTGAAGGATAGATTTCCTGGATAGCGAATTCACAGTTGTCAATTCTTTTATTTTAGTACTTGTAAAATTTTGTGTTATTTCCTTCTGACTTCCCTGGTTTCTGAGAAAGCTACTGATATTCAAATTGATGTTCCTCTATAGGTATTTTGTCTTTTGTCTTTGGTTGCTGTGAATACTTTTACTTTGCCTTTACTTTTCAGAAGTTTAATTATGATATGTCTAGGCCTGGATTTCTTTGAGTTTTTCCTATTTTGAGTTTGCTCAGTTTCTTGAATCTTTAGTCCTATGTATTTTGCTAAATTGGGAAAATTTTCAGCAATTTTTTCTCCAAATACTCTTTGAGGCTCACTGTTTCTCCTCTCCTTCTTAGACTCTGATGATATGAATGTGGGATCTTTTGTTATTGTCCCACAGGTCCTTAGGGCTCTGTTCATTATTTTACTAGTCTATTTTTTTCTCTATAGTTCAGATTGCATAAATTATATTGTTCTGTCCTCAAGTTCATTGATTCTATCCCTTTTGATATCAACTATACTATTGAGCCCATCAAATCATGTTTTAAAAAATTGCAGTTATTGTATATTTTAGTTCTATAATTTCCAATTGGTCATATTTTAACTTCTTTCTCGATATTTTCTATTTTTGAACTTGTTTCATGAGAATTTGTAATTTCCTGTTTAAGCATTTTATGATGGCTGATTTAAAATCCTTGTCAAGTCAGTCAAACATCTGATCCTCTCAGATCAGTTGGTAACAGTTGACTGCCTTTTGCCATACAAGTTATACCTGTCCTGATTTTTGTTACAATGCATGATTTTTTATTGTATTCTGGACAATTTGATTATTATACTAGAAGACTCTGGGTCTTATATAAATCTTCTATTTTAGCAAGTAGTCATCCTGTTGAGGTATAGCACACTAGTCCTGGCCTATACTTGTGGGGTGTGATCCAATGACATTCTTATTTTCTGAGCCTTTATGGTGGTATTTGGTTAATTTCATAATTTTGGGGCTCCCACTGATATCTGCTGATGCTGCTTGATGGGGTAGAAGGAGCTTCCACAAAACTTGTCCTTGTAAGTGTGGGAAAGGAGTCTCCTTCTTTTGGAAACAAAGCATTCTTTCCAGGCTGGAAGGCCTTTTGGGAATAGTGAGCTTTTCCTGAGTTAGGGTCACTTTTTTTGGTGTGATCTCCCTTGAAAATGACCTGCTCCACACCCAGCACCAGTGTCTCTGAGAGGAATCATGTATGGCAGGGAAAAAGAGTGTTTCCTTGGGTAATGTTTCTTTTGGTGCCATTATATCCTGTTGTCTTAGTTGTGGCAGGCAGGATCTTTTAGTTGAGGCACGCGAGCTCTTAGTTGTGGAATGTGGGATCTAGTTCCTTGACCAGAGATCAAACCCGGGCCCCATGCTAGCTCAAGTATCTCCTTATAAGTCTGTTGCTTGTTTTCATCCTTTTTACAAGGCCTTTTATAGAGCAAGAGTTTGTAGTTTTGTTGAGGTTGAATTTATCAAGTTTTCCTTTTATGAATCTTGCTTTTGGTTAAAAGGCTAAGAAATTCTTGCCTAGCCCTAAATACTGAAGATTTCCTCCTAGCTTTTCTCTAAAAGTTTTATATCTTTATTTTTTATTTAAGTCCATAACGCACTTTGAGTTAACTTTTGTTCAAGGTATCAGATTTAGGTTCAGCTTCTTTTTGTATACCTCAGCATGTTCAATTTGTCCAGCATTATATACCAATTTGTGTAATTGGTGAATTATTTTGGCATTTTTGTTAAACATCAAGTTTATCATACTGGTGTAGGTTTATTTCTAGGTTCTGAACTATACCTCTAAAATTACTACACTGTAATGATTACTATAGCTGTGTAGTATATTTTAATATGATGTAGAGTGATCCCAACCTTTATTCTTCTTTTTCAGCATTTTCTTACGCATTCTAGGTCTTTTGCCTTTCCACATAAATTTTAGAATAAACTTGTCTATGGCTACACAAAAAAACCTTGCCAGAACTTTGATAAGAATTTTATTAAACCTAGATCTCTTTGGGGAGAGAATTTACATCTTTACTATGTCGAATCTTCCAATCCAGGAACATGGTATAGCTCACTATTTATTTAGACCTTCTTTGATTTCTTTAATCTGTACTTTGTAGTTTTCAGCATACACATCCTGTACATGTTTTGTTAAGTTTATACTTAAGCATTTTGCTTTCTTTGGAATAATCTTAAATGGTATGATGGTTTTAATTTGTTTCCACTTGTTCATTGTTAGTATATACAAATGTGGTTGAGTTTTTGCATGTTGTTCTTATACCCTGCAACCTTGCTGAACTCATTAGTTTTAGGGGGGCTTTTTAAATTCTTTGGGATTTTCTACATAGAAAATCATATCATTCACAAGTAGGGACATTTTTATGTTTTCCTTTTCAATCTCTATACCTTTTATTTAATGGTTTAGTTTTTATAAAAAACACTTTCTTGTTTTTTCATTGCTGATTTTGCAATTGCAATTGACTTGTATAGTGAGCTTACATTAGGAATCTTTAGTGAGGTTCCTTTTCTCTTTTTTCAATTTTGATAATTTGTCAAAGAGTTTCCTTGGTTGTTCTATGTGGACAGTTTTATAGTCTGCAAATACTAACATTTTCATAATTTCAAGCTCCCATTAGTTTTTACTTTTTTTCCTTATCCTGTTATTCAGGCAAGAACTTTCAGTACAAGAAGAAAGAAATGGTAATAGTAGTTACCCTTGTCTTAATTCCTAATTTTAAAAGAGACACTTTAATATTTCATGATTGATATGATGTTTGATGTAGATATTTTCCCCAATATCCTTTATCATGTTGAGGAAATTCCCTATTACTCCTTTTTTTGCTAAGTGTTTCTAATCAGAAGGAGATGCTGAATTTTACCAAATATATTTTCTACTTAATGAAATAGAAAATCTATGGCTTCCTCCCTCAGACTGTTAATGTGGTAAATTACCTTGATTTTTCTAATGCTAAACACATCTGCATTTCTAATATAAATCCAACATGATTTACTTTTATTTTTAATTTTTTAAATCGAAGTATAGTTGACTTAAAATGTTTCAGGTATACAGCAAAATGATTCAGTTATATAGATAGATATAGATAGATTGATATAGATATATGTTCTGTTTCAGATTCTTTTCCATTATAAGTTATTATAAGATATTGAATACAGTTCCCTGTGCTATGCAGTAGGTCCTTGTTGTTTATTTTGTATATATAGTAGTGCGTATCTGTTAATAGCAAATTCCAAATTTATCCCTCCACCCCTCTCCACTTTGGTAACCATAAGTTTGTTTTCTCTGTCTATAAATATATTTATCTTTTGTAATTAAGTTCATTTGTATCATGTTTTTGATTTCACATATAAGTGGTATCATATGATATTTGCCTTTCTCTATGTGACTTACTTCACTTAGTATGATAATCTCTAGGTCCACCCATGTTGCTGCAAATGAAATTATTTCATTCTTTTTATGGATGAGTAATATTCCATTATATGTGTGTATATATATATATGAGCAAGGTTTATTATTAACATTATTTAACATTATATATCTACATTTATACAGTTTTCAGAGTACAGGTCTTCTGCCTCCTTAGGTAGGTTTATGCCTAGGTATTTTATTCTTTTCAATGTGATGGTAAATGGGATTGTTTCCTTAATTTCTCTTTCTGCTATTTCATTGTTAGTGTATAGAAGTGCAACAGACTCCTGTATATTAATTTTGTATTCTGCAAATTTACTGAATTCATTGATGAGCTCTAGTAGTTTTCTGGAGATACCTTTAGAATTTTCTAAGTATAGTATCATGTCATCTGCAAACAGTGACAGTTTTACTTATTTTTTCAATTTAGATTTCTTTAATTTCCTTTTCTTCTCTGATTGCTGTGGCTAAGACTTCCAAAACCATGTTTAATAAAAGTGATGAGAATAGGTATCCTTGTCTTGTTCCTGATCTTAGAGGAAGTGTTTTCAGCTTTTCACCATTGAGTATGATGTTAGCTATGGGTTTGTCATATATGGGCTTTACTATATTGAGGTAGGTTCCCTCTATGCCTACTTTCTGGAGAGTTTTTATAATAAATGGATCTTGAATTTTATCAAAAGCTTTTTCTGCATCAATTGAGATGATCTATGGTTTTTATTCTTCAGTTTGTTAATGTGGTGTATCACACTGATTGACTTGCAGATATTGAAGAACCCTTGCATCCCTGGGATAAATCCCATTTGATCATGGTGCATGATTCTTTTAATGTTTTGCTTGAGTCAGTTTGTATATATTTTGTTGAAAATTTTTGCATCTATAACATGATTTATTTTTTATTGAATTGGTAGATTCCATATGCTTTTTAAAAATAATTATTTTCAGTATTGAAAATGTCTGTAATTTTCTGTTAAAAGTTTTGACTTTTGTATGTTTTGTATAATAGTTATATTAGACTCATAAAATGATTTGAGAAATATGCCTTCTTTACTCTGTTTTTGTTAATGTAAAATTGGAATGTTCTATTCTGTAAATTTTTGGTAGAATTTGCCTCTAAGATCCTCTGATTCTAATATTTTCTTAGTGGGAAAAAGTTTCAACTACTCATTCTATTTGTTTAATTGTCATAGAAACATTCAGATTTTCTCTTTAGTCTATTTTTAAAATAGATCTTTATTGGAGTATCACTGCTTCACAATACTGTGTTAGCTTCTGTTGTACAACAAAATGAATCAGCCGTATGGATACATAGGTCCCCATACACCCTCCCTCTTGAGCCTCCCTTCCATCCTCCTTATCCCACCCCTCTAGGTCATCACAAAGCACTAAGACGATCTCCCTGTGCTATGCTGCTGTTTCCCACCAGCTATCTATCTTACATTTGGTAGTGTATATATGTCAATTCTACTCTCTCACTTAGTCCCAGCTTACCCTTCCCTCACCCCATGTCCTCAAGTCCATTCTCTAGTAGGTCTGCGTCTCTATTCCTGTCCTGCCCCTAGGTTCTTCATGACCTTTTTTTTCCTTTATTTTTTTAGATTCCATATACATGTGTTAGCAGATGGTATTTGTTTTTTTTTCTTTCTGAGTTACTTCACTCTGTATGACAGACCCTAGGTCCATCCACCTCACGAAAAATAACTCAATTTCGTTTCTTTTTATGGCTGAGTAATATTCCATTGTATATATGTGCCACATCTTCTTTATCCATTCATCTGTCAATGGACACATGTTTCTTCCATGTCTTGGCTATTGTAAATCGTGCTGCAATGAACATTGTGGTACATGACTCATTTTGAATTATGGTTTCCTCAGGGTATATGCCCAGTAGTGGGATTGCTGGGACATAAGGTAGTTCTATTTATAGTTTTAAGGATCCTCCATACTGATCTCCATAGTGGCTGTATCAATTTGCATTCCAACCAGCAGTGCAAGAGGATTCCTTTTTCACCACGCTTCTTCCAGCATTTATTGTTTCTAGATTTTTTGATAATGGCCATTCTGACCAGCAGGAGGTGATATCTCATTGTAGTTTTGATTTGAAATTCTCTAATAATTAGTGATGTTGAACATCTTTTCATGTGCCTCTTGGCCATCTGTATGTCTTCCTTGGTGAAAGGTATATTTAGGTCTTCTGCCCATTTTTTAACTGGATTGTTTGTTTTTTTGATATTGAGCTTCATGAGCTGTGTGAGTATTTTGCAGATTAATCCTTAGACTGTTATTTCATTTGCAAATATTTTCTCTCATTCTGAGGATTGTCTTTTTGTCTTGTTTATGGTTTCCTTTGCTGTGCAAAAGCTTTTAAGTTTAATTAAGTCCCATTTGTTTATTTTTGCTTTTATTTCCATTACTCTAGGAGGTGGGTCAAAAAAGATCTTGCTGTGGTTTATGTCGAAGAGTGTTTTTCCTATGTTTTCCTCTAAGAGTTTTATACTGTCCAGTCTTACATTTAAGTCTTTAATACAGTTGGAATTTATTTTTTGTATAGTGTTAGATAGTGTTCTAATTTCCTTCTTTTACATGTAGCTGCCCGGTTTTTCCAGCACCAGTTATTGAAGAGGCTGTCTTTTCTCCATTGTATGTTCTTGCCTACTTTGTCATAAATTAGGTGCCCTTATGTGTGTGGGTTAATATCTGGGCATTTTAACCTGTACCATTGATCTATATTTCTGTTTTTTTGCCAGTACCATACTGTCTTTCTTACTGTAGCTTTGTGGTATAGTTTGAGAACCTGACTCTTCCAACTCTGTTTTTGTTTCTCAAGATTGCTTTTCCTATTCGTGGTCTTTTGTGTTTCCATACGAATTGCAAATTTTTTTGTTCTAATTCTGTGAAGAATGCCATTGATAGTTTGATAGGGATTGCATTGAATCTGTAGATTGCTTTGGGTATGTTTTTACAATATTAATTCTTCCAGTCCAAGAACATGGTATATTTCGCCATCTGTTTATGCCATCCTTGATTTCTTTCATCGTGTTTTATAGCTTTGAGAGCACAAGTCTTTCACCTCCTTAGGCAGCTTTATTCCTAGGTATTTTATTCTTTTTGTTGCAATGGTAAATGTGAGTGTTTCCTTAGTTTCTCTTTCTGATTTTTTTGTTGTTGGTGTATAGGAATGCCAGAGATTTCTTTGCATTAATTTTTTATCCTGAAACCTTACCAAATTCATTGATTAATTCTAGTAGTTTTATGGTGGCAACTTTAGGGTTTTCTATATATATTATCATGTCACCTGCAAACATTGACAGTTTTACTTCTTCTTTTCCAATTTGTATTCCTTTTATTTCTTTTTCTTCTCTGATTAACATGACTAGGACTTCCAAAACTATGAAACTATGTTGAATAAGAGTGGCAAGAGTGGACATCCTTGTCTTATTCCCGTTCTTAGTGGAAATGCTCTCAGTCTTTCACCTTTGAGTATCATGCTTGCTGTGGGTTTGTTATATATGGCCTTTATTATGTTGAGGTATCTTCCCTCTTTGCCCATTTTCTGGAGAGGTTTTTTCATAAATGGGTGTTGAATTTTTTCAAAAGGTTTTCTCTGCATCTATTGAGGTGATCATATTGTTTTTATACCTTAATTTGTTAACGTGGTATATCACATTGATGGATTTTCATATATTGAAGAAGTTTGATAGGTTATATAGTCGTTTGTAGTTGTCTCTTGTAATCCTTAGTAATTCTTCAGTGTCAGCTGTGATTTCTCCTTTTTCATTTCTAATTTTATTGATTTGAATCCTCTCCCTTTATTTCTTGATGAGTCTGGCTAAGGCTTTATCAATATTGTTTATCTTCTCAATGAACCAGCTTTTTATTTGTATTGATCTTTGTATTGTTTTCTTCATTTCTATTTCATTTATTTCTGCTCTGATCTTTATGATTTCTTTCCTTCTACTGACTTTGGGTTTTCTTTGTTCTTCTTTCTCTAGTTGTTTTAAGTGTAGGGTTAGAGTGTTTATTTGAAATTTTTCTTGTTTCTTGAGGTGAGATTGAATTGCTATAAACTTCCCTCTTAGAACTTCTTTTGCTGCATCCCATGGGTTTGGGTCATCATGTTTTGTTTGTCATTTCTTTCTATGTATTGGTGGTGTGGGAATATGCTGAATTAACATCTCCCCACAACTAGGGCACCTGTTAGCCACTGACGGTGAACCCTGACGCCCAAGGAGATAGGAGGAACCCCCAAGTGAACCGATAAGATGTGGGGGGACTGAAGGGGCAGGAGAAGTTTAGGACAGTCAGAATCAGTACCCCTGAGGCCAAGATCAGGAGAGGCAGGTGGGAGGGGCCCTCCAGGAAGAGTGGGAGAGAAGCAGAGGGCGAGTCCCTGGCCCATGCTGGCCAGGGAGCCTGCTGAGCTCCCAGGCCAGTACCCTGCCTCCGAAGTCCCATCCAGACTGCACGGATCCTGGACATATAGGAGGGAGGCTGGGGAACTCAAGAGAGGCACTTGGGTGGAGCCATCTTGGAGGAGGGGTAGAGGAGTGGATGGCATTTACCCTGCCCATTTGAGCCCAGGAAACCTGCTGGGCTCCCTGGTGATGTCCTCCACCCTCTGACACCAGGAGTGGGGGCCACACCTGTGCCCTTTCTGTTCCTTGAGGCAAAGCTTCACGCCCCCACAGCCCCTGGGGCCTTTTCCAGCTCTGGGACTCCTAAGCATAGGCCCAACCCCCACCCAAATCTTGCCCTTCATTAGGCCCCACCCTCTACAGCCAAGGCCTCCCCCACCCCATTTTTTCCCTTCTTTATTTTTTCTCTGCCTCCTCCTCTTTTTTTACTCTTGTGGTGCTGATGTACCTTCCAGTTGTTGATTCATCTATATTTTTATTTGTATATTCTTTCTAACATATCTGTTAGCTTCCTAGTCTAATTTTATTTTTTACTTTGTTATCGATCTCATGTTTTTCTTTTTTGCCACCCCATGCAACTTGTGGATTCTTGGTTCATGAGCTGGGGATTAGGCTGAAGCTCCTGCAGTGGGAGCTCTGAGTCCAAACCACTGGACTAACAGAGAGTCTCAGACCTCAGGGAATATTTATTGGAGTGAGGTCTCATGGATCCTCATCTCAGCACCAAGACCCAGCTCTACCCAAGAGCATACAAACTCCAGTGTTGGAAGCCTCAAGCCAAACAACCAGTAAGACAGGAGCACAATCCCATTCATTAAAAAAAAAAAAAAAAATGAAACGGCAAAAAAATATGTCACATATGAAGGAGCAAGGTAAAAACCTACAAAACCAAATAAATGAAGAAGAAATAGGCAATATACCTGAAAAAGAATTCAGAGTAATGATAGTAAAGATGATCCAGAATCTTGGAAATAGAATGGAGGCATGGAATGAGAAAATACAAGAAATGTTTAACAAAGATCTAGAAGAAATAAAGAACAAACAAACAGAGATGAACAACACAATAAGTGAAATGAAAAATGCACTAGAAGGAATCAATTACAATAACTGAGGCAGAAGAACGAATAAGTGAGCTGGAAGACAAAATGGTGGAAGTAGTTGCCAGGGAGCAGAATAAAGAAAAAGAACAAAAAGAATTGAAGACAGTCTCAGAGACCTCTGGGACAACACTAAATGCACCAACATTTGAATTATAGGGGTCCCAGAAGAAAAAGAGAAAAAGAAAATGTCTGAGAAAATATTTGTAGAGCTTATAGTTGAAAACTTCCCTAACATGGGAAAGGAAATAGCCACCAAAGTCCAGGAGAAAAGGAAAGTCCCATAAAGGATAAACCCTAGGAAAAACACATCAAGACACATATTAATCAAACTAACAAAAATTAAATTCAAAGAGAAGATATCAAAAGCAGCAAGGAAAAAACAAAAAATAACATACAAAGGAATCCTCATAACATTATCAGCTGATTTTTCAGCAGAAACTCTGAAGGGAGTAGCAGGATATACTTAAAGTGATGAAAGAGAAAAACCTACAATCAAGATTACTCTACCCAGCCAGGATCTCATTCAGATTCAATGGAGAAATCAAAAAGTTTTCAGACAAACAAAAGCTAAGAGAATTCAGCACCACCAAACCATCTTTACGACAAATGCTAAAGAAAGTTCTCTAGGCGGGAAACACAAGAGAAGAAAACGACCCTGAAAACCAATCCCAAAACAATTAAGAAAATGGTAATAGGACCATACATATCGGTAATAACCTTGAAGGTAATGGATTAAATGCCCCAACCAAAAGACACAGACTGGCTGAATGGATACAAAAACAAGACTCATATATATGCTGTCTACAAGAAACCTACTTCAGACCTAGGGACACATACAGACTGAAAGTGAAGGGATGGAAAAAGATATTCCATGCAAATGGAAATCAAAAGAGAGCTGGAGCAGCAATAGTCATATCAGATAAAATAGACTTTAAAATGAAGCCTGTTACAAGAGGTAAGGAGGAAGATGGGAATAAAGACACAGACCTACTAGCCTGTGGACTTGAGGATATGGGGAGGGGGAAGGGTAAGCTGTAACAAAGTGAGAGATTGGCATGGACATATATACACTACCAAATGTAAAGTAGATAGCTACTGGGAAGCAGCCTCATAGCACAGGGAGATCCGCTAGGTGGTTTGTGACCACCTAGAGGGGTGGGATAGGGAGGGTGTGAGGGAGGGAGATGTAAGAGAGAAGAGATATGGGAACATATGTATATGTATAACTGATTCATTTTGTTATAAAGCAGAAACTAACACACCATTGTAAAGCATTTATACTAGAATAAAGATGTTAAAAAAAAAGGTAAAGAGGGACACTACATAATGATCAAAGGATCAATCCAAGAAGATATAACAATTATAAATGTTTATGCACTCAACATAGGAGCACCTCAGTACATAAGGCAAATGCTAACAAACATGAAAGGAGAAATTGACAGTAACACAATAATGATGGATGTCTTTAACACCCCACTTACACCAATGGACAGATAATCCAAACAGAACATAAATAAGGAAACACAAGCTTTAAATGGCACAATAAACCAGATAGATTTAATTGATATTTATATAACATTCCACCCAAAAGTGGCAGAATACACTTTCTTCTCAAGTGCACATGGAACATTCTCCAGGATAGATCACATCTTGGGTCACAAATCAAGGCTCAGAAAATTTAAGAAAATTGAAATTGTATTAAGCACCTTTTCTGATCACAACACTGTGAGATTGGAAATCAATTACAGGAAAAAAACTGTAAAAAACACAAATACATGGAGGCTAAACAGTGTGCTACTAAATAACCAAGAGATCACTGAAGAAATCAAAGAAGAAATTTAAAAATACATAGAAAAATATGTCAGTGAAAACAGGATGACCCAAAACCTATGGGATGTTGCAACAGCAGTTCTAAGAAGGAAGTTTATAGCAATTCAATTTCACCTCAAGAAATAAGAAAAATCTCAAATAAACAATCTATCCTTATATTTGGTCTATTTTGATTTATATCTTTTTCTAAGAATTCATTCATTTCACTTAAGTTTTCAAAATTTTGGCATAAAATTATTCATAATATTCTCTTATTATTATTTTTCAAATATAATTATTATTTTGCCAAAATACAGTCCATTATTCAGAGCATGACTCATTTCGGGAGGGGAAAACATTTCTCCTGATAGACTAAAGACGATCCAAACATATCCTCCACCCTTAACAAAAGACAATTGAGAGTGTTTCTTGTTTTAACTGGATATCATAGACAATGGGTACTAAGATTTTGTGAGATTGAAACACGTCTTTATGAATTGAGTAAGTCCTCAGTCAGAGACCCTCTCCTGGGGAACCCAAATGTGAAGAGGGCTTCTGTATTCTGAATAAAGCTGTTCAACAGCCTTTCTCTAGTCATATCTAACTACTAAAACTCTTGTGTCTATTTGTGCATAAGCAATCTGACAAGCCCTTGGAATTTTAACTCAAGTTGATAAGAACTAGCCAAAACTCTTTGCTCCAGAATTTTCTTCAGACATAAAAACGAATGAAATTTTGCCCCTTTGAACAATATGGATGGATCTGTAGGGCATTATGTTTAATGAAATAAGTCAAAAATAGAAAGACAAATACTGCATGTTATCAGTCCTAAGTGTAATTTAAAAAGTGAAACAAAGAAGTGAAAATAACAAAAGAGAAACATACTACTGATATAGAGAACAAACTAATGGTTGTCAGTGGGGAGGGGGAAGATAGGAGTAGGGCAGTAAGAGATACAAACTACTGTGTATAAAATAAATACTGCAAAGATATACTCTACAGTACAGGGAACATAGACAATATTTTATAGTAACTTCAAATAGAGTATAATTGATAAAACATTGGATCAGTATGTTGTACACTTAAAACTAACACAATATTTTAAATCAACTGTTGTTCAAAAATAAATATAAATAAATAAGAAAAAATCCATTGCTCCAAAAACTGTAAGGAACTAAGAAATCTTCATAGACAAAGGGAAAAAAATCTGTGGTCTATACACATGATGAAACATTTTTCATTGATTTTAAAAAATGAGCTACCAAGCCATGAAAAGACATGGAGGGACCTTAAATGCATGTAGCTAAGTTAAAGAAGCCAGTTTGAAAAACTACATACTGTGTGAATCCAAGTATATAACATTTCTGAAAAAGGCAAAACTATAGAGACCATAAAAAGATCAGTGTTTTCTAGGGGTTCAGAGGGAGGAGAGTGAATAGGTGGAGCACAAGTCATTTGTAGGGTGAGGAAACTACCCTTTGTGATACATACGTATGCATGACATCATGCATTTGACAAAATCTATAGAACTATACAACACAAAGGATGAACCTTAATGTAAACTATGAACTTTAGTTAATTATAACATTATCAATATTGGTTTATCAATTGTAAGAAGTGTACCATAGTAATGCAAGATGTTAATAATAGGGGAACTGTGTGTGGGAGACGTGTGATATATTGAACTGTGTGCTATTTGTTCAATTTTCAGTAACATAAAATTGTTCTAAAAATAAATATATTACGTTTAGAAGGTAAGGAAGAAAAACAATCCATTTGAGAAGTTAACTTCAAGGGAAAGATTTTTAAATGAATATATATTTTTAAAAGTTTGATATCCTCAAGATCTAAAGGAAGGAAGAACCTGATTGATGTAAAAAAGTGAGGATTTTATTAAGAGAAGTCTGTCAGAGGCAAGTTGCACACATCACTAAAATGGCCAGTTTAGTGTTTACCTGCTTCCCCAGTCTCTAAAAACAACCAAAACCATTGCTTACTATACTCTCACATTTGATCCTGTTGGAAAGGTTTATCCCCTTGTCATAGAGCAATAGCTATTACTGCAAAACTTGTTGATGTTTCTGCTGAACAGGTTCTAGACCTCTTTTGGTGTCTCTGTGATGCATTTTAGATAATTCACATGTGACTTTCAGTTAACCAATTCTTATTTCAGTTTTATCCCTTGATTTCTAATTTTAGTGACTATTTTCCCCTTCAAGCTTCTATTTCTTTTAATAATATCTGTTCATTTTTGATAGTCTTCTGTTCTATAGTCATATTTTTATTTCTTTAAATGTTTTAAATCTACGTATTTCTCACTTTATTTCTAGTAAGTCTAGTATCTAATATCTTTGTGAGCCTGTGTCTATAGTTTTTATTTCTAATGACTCTTGCTCATGATAGTTTATATGCCTCTGAGTTTTATGATGTTTTTTGAATACCAGGAACTAAAGTTTCTCATAACTTTCTCTTTAATATGACTTCTTTTAGACCAGACTTCAAAGTGTGTTTTCCAAATAGAATTTGAATTTGCTTTTGCAGTTACAACTTGCTGAAAATAAGAGGGAAGAGGCATGGTGTAGTGTCATGAAGTTGCCAATGAAAAATTATGCTTTTTCTCATGCAGGCATGAACTTAGTCACACAAGTATATGCTACATGAGAGTATGGTCAAGACAGTAAAATTTCTACTGAAATAGTGAGACATGGCTGAGATGCAACCACATTAATATGCATAATTCGTCTGCTATTTCAATGTCATATATCTACAAATTAAGATTACAAATGCTTACATGCATTAAAGGCAAAAAAAGGAAGAATGTAGTTAGTGAACTTGTATGCCAAATGAGTGTGATTTTATGCTCTGTTCTCCTAATGGTAAAATAAGGGGAAAAAAGGAGCTAGACTCAAGAGTCATGTTAAAATAAAAATTTATAATTACTGTTTGAAATTATTATTTTTCATATTGCTATTAGTTTCAGAATAAAAATAATTTTATGTATACATATATATGTAAAATTTATATCTTCATATGCCATGATAAATTGAAAGCTTTATTTCAGTTTTCTAAAACTTGCTTTTCTCAAACTTGTGTTCATCTTTGAAGTCTTTGAAGTGTACAACTCAAAATTCTAGTATTTTTGGAAGTGTGCCACAAATACTAAGTGTTTGAGGAACACTAACTAAAGGACAGTTTGGGGTTCCTCAGCATGTTTCTTATTCAATCTTTCTCTTTGGGTTGAGGAAGATGTGAATAAGGGCAGTAACTGCCCCCAGCCTCCACTTAGCATCATGTCATTTAATATTAACCATGAGGAAGGTTAATTATTAACATTCTATAGAGGCAGAAATAGAGTCAGAAAGATGAGGTGGAGCCAGTATTTGTGCCAGGCTCTAAAATTCAGGTGAATTAGTGGTGAGGAGGGAAGAATAGGAATAGAAGGAGGTTTTGTATATTACTGGAGCATCCTGGCAGAATTCCTCTAAATTGTTCCTAGCATTTCTATCATCCACTGCTAAAAATTTTAAAATAAAACTAAAAATGACCCTGTAAGAGTCCAGGTGAATTAACAAAGTAGAGTTTACTCCCAAACTAGCAACCTAGAGGGACTATTATTCCTTAAGCAGAGACATTGCTGTTCAGGTGGCATGCTGTAGCATTATTAAGAGCAGAGGCTTTGGAATAAACAGTCCCGGATTAGAATTCCAGCTCTGCCTCTTATCCTGCGTGAGTAGTTTGAATAAATTTCTCAGTCTCTATACCTTAAAGTTCTCATCTGTAAAATGATGCTAATAAAGTACTTACTTCTTAAGGTTATTGTGAAGATTAAATGAGATAACACATTTGAAGCACAGTGCTTCTGGGTCTACTCACTTCCCTGCAAATGGCACTATTTTGTTCCTTTTCATGGCTGACTAATATTCCACTGTATATATGTACAAGATCATTTTTATCCAGTTCTCTGTTGATGGACATTTAAGTTGCTTCCATATACTGGCTATTGTAAATAGTGCTGCAATGAATATTGGGGTGCATTTATCATTTTGAATTATGGTTTTCTCCAGGTGTATACCCAGGAGTGAGATTGCTGGGTCATGTTGTAGTTCTTGTTTTAGTTTTCTGAAGAACCTCCATACTGTTCTGTATAGGGGCTATGCCAATTTACATTCCAACCAACAGTGCAAGACGGTTCCCTTTCCTCCACACCCTCTCCAGCATTTATTGTTTGTAGATTTTTTGATGATGGCCATCCTGACTGGTATGAGCTCATACCTCATCATAGTTTTGATTTGCATTTCTCTAATAATTAATGATGTTGAGCATCTTTTCATGTGTTTGTTGGTCATATGTATGTCTTCTTTGGAGAAATGTCTATTTCAGTCTTCTGCCCATTTCTTGATTGGGTTGTTTCTTTTGTTTGATATTGAGCTGCATGAGCTGTTTGTATAGTTTGGAGATCAATCCCTTGTTGATTGCTGGTGTGCAAAATTTTTCTCCCACTCTGAGGGTTGTCTTTTTGTCTTTTTTAGTTTCCTTTGTTGTGCAAAAGCTTTTAATTAGGTTCAATTTGTTTATTTTTGTTTTTATGTTCATTAGGAGGTGGGTCTGAAAAGATGTTGCTGTGCTTTATGTCAGAATGTTCTGCCTATGTTTTCCTCTAAGAGTTTTATAGTGTCTGGTTTTACATTTAGGTCTTTAATCCATTTTGAGTATACTTTTTTGTATGGTGTTAGGGAATGTTCTAGTTTCATTCTTTTACATGTAGTTGTCCAGTTTTCCCAGCCACTTATTGAAGAGGCTGTCTTTTCTAAATTGTATACTCTTGTCTCCTTTATCAAAGATAAGGCGACCATATGTGCATGGGTTTATCTCTGAGCTTTCTAGCCTGTTCCATTGATCTATATTTCTGTTTTTGTATGAGTACCATATTGTCTTGATTACTGTAGCTTTGTAGTATAGTCTAAAGTCTGGGAGCCTGATTCCTCCAGCTCCATTTTTCTTTGTCATAATTGCTTTGGCTATTTGGGGTCTTTTGTGCTTCCATACAAATTGTGAAATTTTTTGTTCTAGTTCTGTGAAAAATGCCATTGGTGTTTTGATAAGTATTGAATTGAATCTGTAGATTGCTTTGGGTAGTATAGTCATTTTCACAGTATTGCTACTTCCAATCCAAGAGCATGGTATATCTCTCCATTTGTTTGTATCGTCTTTCATTTTTTCATCAGTGTCTTATAGTTTTCTGCATACAGGTCTTTTGTCTCCTTAGGTAGGTTTATTCCTAGGTATTTTATTCTTTTTGTTGACATGGTAAATGGGAGTGTTTCCTTAATTTCTCTTTCAGATTTTTCATCATTAGTGCATAGGAACATCGGAGATATCTGTGCATTAATTTTCTATCCTGCTACTTTACCAAATTCATTGATTAGCTCTTGTAGTTTTCTGGTAGCATATTTAGGATTCTCTAAATATAGTGTCATGTCATCTGCAAACAGTGACAGTTCTACTTCTTCCTTTCCGATTTGGATTCCTTTTATTTCTTTTTCTTCTTGATTGCTGTGGCTAAAACCTCCAAACCTATGTTGAATAATAGTGATGAGACCACTCTCCCCTTCTTAGTGAGGGCATGGCCATTGGTGTGGAAAGGTCTAAGGGATAGCAGAGGAAGGATCATACTATTGCATCAGAATCTGGGACCCAAGTGGAAAGGAGGCAAGAAGTTAGGAATGGATTAACACAGAAATTGAGACAAATGTTCTATGTACAAATTGCCTGGTTTTTTCACACTCATTGATTGATTTAATTCCTCTCAATAGTTCTGCAAGTTGAAAATTCTGATGGCCATGTTATTACTTTGGAAAATTATTTTTGTTGTTATTATTGCTATCATTTGTGCAATATATACCTTAGGAACATAAGTCATGGCTAATTCCAAATTAGGGAAAACTATTTTTCTGCAGCTCTATATTGATATTCTTCAGATATAACTATTAATAATATGTTCTTTGATTAGAACATCCTAGAAAAAGGAGAAAATAGGAGAAAAAACACCCCAATTCCATCACCTCATTATGACTACTGTTAGCATAGAGATATATTTTATCCTATCCCTTTTGTCTCTGAATAATTTCCCATAGTTTCAATTTGAGTCCCACTTTTAATAAATTCAACATAAGTATTTTCTCATTTTGATAGATAGTTTTCACATTCATAGTAGTAATGGCTGAAGAGAATTTCAACAGGGGATTGTGGTGGAATTTTCTTTACCTTTTTTTGCTATTGTTTATTATCCCCATGTGCTGTACTGGTGAGGACAATAAGGCTCAGAAAATTTAAGCAATGATGTGCCAAGGGTAATATAGTTAGTGATGAAATCACAAAACAAAGCAAGATGTTTTCTTCAAATACTGTTTTCTTTCAACTAGACCTCTCTGCCTCTGTTTTACACAAAATCAAGAATTGAGAAACTGAAGAAATCTTTATGTTATCCTACAGAGAAAGGCACAGGGAGGGTGTAGAGAGGAGAGGTTGGGGATAGAACAATACTCAAGGTACGCATCTTGTCAAAGGCTCTGGATTTTCATCTATAGAAGAGGCCTGCATCCTCCTTAACATGCCAAAATATTTTGTTTTAGACTGTTACATTTATCCTCTGGTGTGATGGACTTGGTTTGTAAAACAGCATGGAATGTAAACTGTGTATCAATGGCATTTCTGTTTTCCTCTTTTATACGAAGATTATGGTTGTATTCTTGTCCTTTGACATTCAGTCCTTAGTCCCACTAATCCTCTTTAGCTACACCAATATTGTCTTTTGAATTTCATGAAGTGGTTGCCTTGAAATATTGGAATAGATAGAATTTGAGGGTGGCAAGCTCTAGGATTTAGAAATTCCATTTCATCCTGAGGGTGAGAGTGATCAATGATCAGGCTCTGGATGCAAATTACTGGGTAGAACTCATTAAGAAGAATTGGGGAGTTTGGAGGCAGGATCAAGATGGCAGAGAAGGAAGACACTGAGCTCATCATGAACACACAAAAACTACAACTACATATATAGCAACTCTTCCTAGAATGATCTGAAAACTAGCAGTATGACTCATCTACAACCAAGAATATAATGAAAGAACAACATGGAGGTGGTAGTAGAGAAGTGATATAGCTGGAGCCCACACTCCTAGTGTGTGACCCAGAAGAGGAATGGAAAATCACAGGCTCAGGGATCCTCCCTCTGGAGTGAGGGGTTTGAGCCCCATATTAGGTACCTCAGCCCTGGGTCTGAGAGTGGGAAGACAAACCTCATTAGTTGCCTTGAAAACCAGTGGGGCTGATCAGAGTGATGTAAGAAACTGAGACTCCTCTCTTGAAAAATGCATACACAGACTTCTTTGCTCCCAGTCCCAGCACAGAGGCAGCAGACTGAAAACTGCTTGGTGTTCTGGCCAGCCTCCAGGATCACCACAGTGCATCTCTCAGCCACCACCAGGTTCCTGCTCCATCCCCTTCTGCTCTGGCATTGTTCTCCAGTAAGGCAAAAGATGTCATTGCCACTGTGCACGCATGCACTGAGGAAGGAGCAGAGTCAGCTCAGGCAACAGCTCCACCTCTAACCAGGGTAGAGACAGCCATTGTCATCACGCACACACACATGCACCAGGGAAGGAGCAGAGCCAGCTCAGTAGTGCAACTCCAACTCCTTGGACCCCAACTCTGCTTCTACTCAAGGTGCACAATCACAGACTTGGAAAAAAGCAGAACTAGCTCAGAAGTGTAACCCCAAGACCTCAATCTCTGGCCATGTACTTAAAGAAGGCAGAGACTGACAGAGAAAAGCCCAATTCCCCTAGGGCTCCTGCTCTAATCCCTCAGGCCCTGCCCCTGCCCCTCAATAAAGCAGTGATTGCCACTGAGCCTAGGAGAATACACAGCAGAAATCTGACTCTGACTCTAGCTCATCTGACTCCATCCCTACCTCCTATCAAGAAACTTGCTGCCAGTGCACCCCAGGAGAAGATATAGCCCATGGTTATTTCAGATCCAGCTCTCCCACACCACCAAAGCAACTGGGCACATGCAATCTGCTAGGGATGCTCTCACAAGAGAACACACCTTCAAGACCACAACAGGTAACTGTTTCACTTAATTTCATAGGGATAGAGAAAGTTGAATAAAAGAAGAAGACAGAGGAATATATTTCAAACAAAAGAACAAAACAAAGCCCCAGAAAAACCCTAATGAAACAAATAAAAAATTTACCTGATAAATAGTGCAAAGCAATGGTAATAAAAATGCTAAATGAACTCAGGAAGAGAATAAATGAACACAGTGAGAACTTCAAGAAAGAACTAGGAAATATAAAAAGGAACCAGTCAGACCTGAAGAATACAAAACCTGAAGCTGAAAACACACTAGAAATAATTAACAGCAGATTAGGTGATACAGAAGAATGCATAAGTGATCTGGAATATAAAATAATGGAAACAACCTAATCAGGACAACATAAAGAAAACATTAAATGAAGATAGTTTAAAAGACTTCTGGGACAATACCAAAGATACTAACATTTACATTACAGGGGGCCCAGAAGGAGAAGAGAGAGAGAGAAATGAGTAGAAAATGTATTTGATGAAATTATGGATGAAAACTTCCCTAACCTGAAGAAGGAAAATATATCCAGGTACAGGAAGCAAAGAGAGTCCTAAACAAGATGAACCCAAAGAGACCCACACCAAGACACACCATAATTAAAATGACAAAAGTTAAGGACAGAATTTTAAAGGCGGCAAGAGTAATACAAAGAGTCACATACAAGGAAACACCTATAAGGTTATCAGCTGATTTTTTTTTTTGGTGGAAACTTCGCAGGGCAGAAGGAAGTGCCATGATACATTTAAAGTGCTAAAAGGAAAAAAAAAAACCTACAATCTAAGATACTCTATCCAGCAAGGTTATCATTCAGAATTCAAAGAGAGATAGAATTTCTCAGCCAAGCAAAAACTAAAAGAGTTCATCACCATTAAATGAACCTTCCAAGAAATGTTAAAGTATCTTCTTTAAGTGTAAAAATAAAAAGACTATAAAAAGAAATAATAAAATATAAGAAGGAAAAAATTTCACTGGTAAAGGCAAATATAGAGTAAGGCAGTTGATCAACTGCTTAAATAAGCTGGTACAAATGTTAAAAGATAAAGATTGCAAAATCAAATATATCTATAATAAACAGTTAAGAGATTCGCTTGAAGATGTAAAATATGGCATCAAAAACACAAAACAGGGCTTCCCTCGTGGTGCAGTGGTTGAGAGTCTGCCTGCCGATGCAGGAGACATGGGTTCGTGCCCCGGTCCAGGTGGATCTCACATGCCGTGGAGCCACTGAGCCTGCGTGTTCGGAGCCTGTGCTCTGCAACGGGAGAGGCCACAACAGTGAGAGGCCCACGTACCGCCAAAAAAAACACACACACACACAAAAAACAGGGGAACTTCAAAATGGCTGAAGAGTAAGAAGTAGAGATCACTTCCTCCCCACAGATACATCAGAAATACATCTACATGTGGAACAATTCATACCGAACACCTACTGAACACTGGCAGAAGACCTCACACCTCCCAAAAGGTAAGAAACTCCCCATGTACCTGGGTAGGGCAAAAGAAAAAAGGAAAACCAGAGACAAAAGAATAGGGACAGGACCTGCACCAGTGGGAGGGAGCTTTGAAGGAGGAAAGGTTTCCACAAACTAAGAAGCCCCTTCACGGGCAGAGACATCAGGTGGCAGAGGGGGAAGCTGAGGAGCCACGGAGGAGAGCTCAGCAACTGGGGTGCAAAGGGCAAAGCAGAGAGATTCCCACACAGGATTGGTGCCTACCAGCACTCACCAGCCCAAGAGGCTTGTCTGCTCAACTGCCGGGACAGGTGGGGGTGGGGAGCTGAGGCTCGGGCTTCGGAGGTGGGATCCCAGGGGGAAGACTGAGGTTGGCTGTGTGAATACAGCCTGAAGGGGTCTAGTGTGCCACGGCTAGCTAAGAGGGAGTCTGGGAAATGTCTGGAGCTGCTTAAGAGACAAGATACTTTTTCTTGCCTCTTTGTTTCCTGGTGTGCGAGGAGAGGGGATTGAGAGTGATGCTTAAAGGAGCTCCAGAGACGAGAGTGAGCTGCGGCTATCAGTATGGACCCCAGAGACGGGCATGAGACACTAAGGCTGCTACTGCAGCCAACAAGAAGCCTGTGTGCAAGCACAGGTCACTACCCACACCTCCCCTCCTGGAAGCCTTTGCAGCCCAGCACTGCCACGGTCCCGTGATCTAGGGACAAATTCCCCAGAAGAACACACGGCACACCTCAGGCTCTTGAAAAGTCATGCAGGCCTCTGCCACCAAAGGCTGCCACTGCATTCCATAGCCCGCCATCCCCCCAGCTTGAGTGAGCTAGAGCCCCCGAATCAGCTGCTCCTTTAACCACGTCCTGTCTGAGCAAAGAACAGATGCCCTCAGGCGACCCACATGTAGAGGCGGGTCCAAGTCCAAAGCTGAACACCAGGAGCTGTGCAAACAAAGAAGAGAAAGGGAAAATTCTCTCTGCAGCTTCGGGGCAGCGGATTAAATCTCCACAATCAACTTGATGTACCCTGCATCTGTGGAATACCTGAATAGACAATGAATCATCCCAAATTGAGGAGGTGGACTTTGGGATCAATGATATATATATATATTTCTTTCTCTTTTTGTGAGTGTGTATGTGTATGCTTCTGTGTGTGATTTTGTCTGTATAGCTTTGCTTTTACCATTTGTCCTAGTGTTCTGTCTCTCAGATTTTTTTTTACTATAGTTTTTAGCACTTGTTATGATTGGTGGATTTGTTTTTGGTTTGGTTTCTCTCTTCTATCTTTCTTTCTTTTATTTTTTATCACATCTTTAAAATTTTTTTGAATAATTATTTTCATTTTAATAACTTTATTTTACTATATTTTATTTTTCTTTCTTTCTTTCTTTTTTCTTTCTTTCTGTCTTTCTTTCTTTCTTTCTTTCTTTCTTTTTTCTTTCTTTTCTCCCTCTTGTTCTGAGCCAAGGGGGTGACAGGCTCTTTGTTCTCCAGCCAGGTGTCAGGGCTGTACCTCTTAGGTGGAAGAGCAAAGTTCAGGACACTGGTCCACAAGAGACCTCCCAGCTCAATGTAACAGCAAATGGTGAAAACCTCCCAGAGTTCTCCGTCTCAAAGCCAAGACCCAGCTCCACTCAACGACCAGCAAACTACAGTGCTAGACACCCTGTGCCAAACAACTAGCAAGACAGGAACACAGCCCCATCCATTAGTAGAGAAGCTACCTAAAATCATAATAAGGCCACAGATACCCCAAAAGACACCACCAGACGTGGACCTGCTCACCAGAAAGACAAGATTCAGCCTCACTCACCAGAACACAGGCACAAGTCCCCTCCACCAGGAAGCCTACACAACCCACTGAAGCAACCTTAACCACTGTGGACAGACACCAAAAACAATGTAAACTATGAAATGGCAGACTGTGAAAAGGAGATCCCAAACACAGTAAGTTAACCAAACTGAGAAGACAGAGAAACACACAACAGATGAAGGTGCAATGCAAAAACCCACCAGAACTAACAAATGAAGAGGAAATAGGCAGTCTACCTGAAAATGAATTCAGACTAATGATAGTAAATATGATACAAAATCTTGAAAATAGAAAGGAGAAAATACAAGAAACGTTTAACAAGGACATAGAAGAACTAAAGAGCAAACAAACAGTGATGAACAACCCAATAAATGAAATTAAATATTACCTAGAAGGGATCAATACCAGAATAACTGAGGCAGAAGAGTGGGTAAGTGACCTGGAAGATAAAATAGTGGAAATACCTAGTGCACAGCAGAATAAAGAATGATGAATGAAAAGAATTGAGGACACTCTCAGAGATGTCTGGGAAAACATTAAATGCACCAACATTCGAATTATAGGAGTCCCTGAAGAAAAAGAGAAAAAGAAAGGGACTGAGAAAATACTTGAAGAGATTATCGTTAAAAACTTCCCTAATAGGGAAAGGAAATAGTTAATCAAGTCCAGGAAGCACAGAGAGTCCCATACAGGATAAATCAAAGGAGAAACATGCCAAGATACATATTAATCAAACTGTCAAAAGTTAAATACCAAGAAAAAATATTAAAAGCAGCAAGGGAAAGAAAAAGCACACAAAGGAATCCCCATAAGGTTAACAGTTGATCTTTCAGCAGTAACTCTGCAAGCCAGAGGGAGTGGGAGAACATATTTAAAGCGATGAAGGAGAAAAATCTAAAAGCAAGATTACTCTACCCAGCAAGGATCTCATTCAGATTTGATGGAGAAATTAAAAACTTAATAGACAAGCAAAAGCAAAGAGAATTCAGCACCACCAAGCCAGCTTTACAAGAAAGGCTAAAGGAACTTCACTAGGCATGAAACACAAGAGAAAGAAAAGACCTACAATAATAAACCCAGAACAATTAAGAAAATGGTAATAAGAACATACATATCAATAATTACCTTAACCGTAAATGGATTAAATGCTCCAACGAAAAGACATAGACTGGCTGAATGGATACAAAAACAAGACCTGTATATATGCTTTCTGCAAGAGACCCACCTCAGACCTAGGGACACATACAGACTGAAAGTGAGGGGGTTGAAAAAGATATTCCATGCAAATGGAAATCAAAAGAAAGCTGGAGTAGCAATTCTCATATTAGGCAAAATACACTTTAAAACAAACACTATTATAAGAGACAAAGAAGGACACTTCATAATGATCAAGGGATCAATCCAAGAGGAAGATATAACAATTGTTAATATTTATGCACCCAACATAGGAGCACCTCAATACATAAGGCAAATATTAACAGCCATAAAAGGGGAAATTGACACTAACACAATCATAATAGGGGACTTTAACACCCCACTTCCACCAATAGACAGATCATCGAGAATGAAAATAAATAAGGAAACACAAGCTTTAAATGATGCATTAAACAAGATGGAATTGATTGATATTTATAGGACATTCTGTCCCAAAACAACAGAATACACCTTCTTCTCAAGTGCTCATGGAACATTCTCTAGGATAGATCACATCTTGGGTCACAAAGCAAGCCTTGGAAAATTTAAGAAAATTGAAATTGTATCAAGTATCTTTTCTGACCACAGCGCTATGAGACTATATATCAATAACAGGAAAAAACCTGCAAAAAATAAAAACACATAGAGGCTAAACAATGCACAAGTTAGTAACCAAGGGATCACTGAAGAAATCAAAAAGGAAATTAAAAAAAATACCTAGGAACAAATGACAATGAAAACACGATGACCCAAAACTTATGGGATGCAGCAAAAGCAGTTCTAAGAGGGAAGTTTATAGCAACACAGTCCTACCTTAAGAAACAAGAAACATCTCACATAAACAACTGAACCTTACACCTAAAAGAATAAGAGAAAGAAGAAAAAGAAAACTCCCAAAGTTAGCAGAAGGAGAGAAATCATAAAGATCAGATCAGAAATAAATGAAAAACAAATGAAGGAAATGATAGAAAAGATCACTAAAACTAAAAGCTGCTTCTTTGAAAAGATAAACAAAATTGATAAACCATTAGCCAGACTCATCAAGAAAAAAAGGGACAAGACTCAAATCAATAGAATTAGAAATGACAAAGGAGAAGTAACAAGTGACACTGCAGAAATACAAAGGATTATGACAGATTACTACAAGCAAGTATATGCCAATAAAATGGAAGAAATGAACAAATTCTCAGAAATGCAGAACCTTCCAAGACTGAACAAGGAAGAAATAGAAAATATGAACAGACCAATCACAAGCACTGGAATTGAAACTGTGATGAAAATTCTTCAAACAAACAAAAGCCCAGGACCACATGGCTTCACAGGCAAATTCTATGAAACATTTAGAGAAGAGCTAACACCTATCCTTCTCAAACTCTTGCAAAATATAGCAGAGGGAGGAACAGTCCCAAACTCATTCTGCGAGGCCAAGATCACCCTGATACCAAAACCAGATAAAGATGTCACAAAGAAAGATAACTACAGGCTAATATCACTAATGACCATAGGTGTCAAAACTCTCAACAAAATACTAGGAAACAGAATCCAACAGCACATTAAAAGGATCATACACCATGATCAAGTGGGGTTCATCCCAGAAATCCAAGGATCCTTCAATATATGCAAATCAATAAGTGTGATAAACCATATTAAAATACTGAAGAATAAAAAACACATGATCATATGAATAGATGCAGAAAAAGCTTTCAGCAAAATCCAACACACATTTATGATAAAAACCCTGCAGAAAGTAGGCATAGAGGAAACTTTCCTCAACATAATAAAGACCATATACCACAAACCCACAGCCAACATTGTCCTCAATTGTGAAAATCTGAATCCATTTCCACTAAAATCAGGAAAAAGACAAGGTTGCAGACTCTCACCAGTATTATTCAACATAGTTTTGGAAGTTTTAGCCACAGCAATGAGAGAACAAAAAGAAATAAAAGGAATGCAAATTGGAATAGAAGAAGTAAAGCTCTCACTGTTTGCAGATGACATGATACTATACATAGAGATTCCTAAAGATACTACTGGAAAACTACTAGAGCTAACCAATGAATTTCGTGAACTAGCAAGATAAAAAATTAATGTGCTGAAATCTCTTGCATTCCTATACACTAATGATGAAAAATCTGAAATTCAAATTAAGAAAATACTCCCATTTACCATTGCAACAAAGTGAATAAAGTATCTAGGAATAAACCTATGTAAGGAGAGAAAAGACCTGTATGCAGAAAATTATAAGACACTGATGAAAGAAATTAAAAATGATACAAATAGTTGGAGAGATATACCATGTTCTTGGATTGAAAGAGTCAACACTGTGAAAATGACTCTACTACCCAAAGCAATCTACAGATTTATTGAAATCCCTTTCAAAATACCACTGCCATTTTTCACAGAACTAGAAAAAAAAATTCACAATTTGTATGGAAACACAAAAGGCCCCGAAAAGCCAAAGCAATCTTGAGAAATAAAAACAGAGCTGGAGGAATTAGGCTTCATGGCTTCACACTATACTACAAAGCTACAGTAATCAAGAGAGTATGGTACTGGCCCAAAAACAGAAATATAGATCAAAGGAAAAGGATAGAAAGCACAGAGATAAACCCACGCACATATGGTCACCTTATCTTTGATAAAGGAAGCAAGAATATATGGTGGAGAAAAGACAGTCTCTTCAATAAGTGGTGCTGTGAAAACTGGACAGCTATTTGTAAAAGAACGAATTTAGAACACCTCCTAACACCATACAGAAAAACAAACTCAAAATGGATTAAAGATCTCAATGTAAGGCCAGACACTATCAAACTATTAGAGGAAAACATAGGCAGAACACTCTATGACATCAGTCACAGCAAGATCCATTTTGACCCACCTCCTAGAGAAATGGAAATAATAACAAATATAAACAAATGGGACATAATGAAACTTAAAAGTTTTTGCACAGCAAAGGAAACCATTAACAAGAGGAAAAGACAACCCTCAGAATGGGAGAAAAGATTTTCAAATGAAGCAACTGACAAAGGATTAACCTCCAAAATTTACAAGCAGCTCATGCAGCTCAATAATAAAAAAACAAACAACCAAATCCAAAAATGGGCACAAGACCTAAATAAACATTTCCCCAAAGAAGATATACAGATTGCCAACAAACACATGAAAGAATGCTCAACATCATTAATCATTATAGAAATGGAAATCAAAACTACAATGAGACATCATCTCACACTGGTCAGAATGACCATCATCAACAAATCTACAAACAGTAAATGCTGGAGAGGGTATGGAGAAAAGGGAACACTCTTGCATTTTTGGTGGGAATGTAAATTGATAGAGCCACTATGGAGAACAGTATGGAGGTTCCTTAATAAACTATAAATAGAATTACCATACGAACCAGCATTCCCACTACTGGGTATATACCCTGAGAAAACCATAATTCAAAAAGAGTCATGTACCAATTTCTTCTTTACACCTCTGTTTACAATAGCAAGGACATGGAAGAAACCTAAGTGTCCTTCAACAGATGAATGGGTAAAGAAGACATGGCACATATATACAATGGAATATTACTCGGCCATAAAAAATGAAATTGAGTTATTTGTAGTGAGGTGGATGGATCTAGAGTCTGTCATACAGAGTGAGGTAAGTCAGAAAGAGAAAAACAAATACCATATATTAACACATATATATGGAATCTAAAAATAAAAGTCATGAAAAACCTAGGTGCAAGAGCTGAATAAAGACACAGACCCACTAGAGAATGGACTTGAGGATACAGTGAGGGGGAAGGGTAAGCCTGGGCAATGTGAGAGAGTGGCATGGGCATAAATACACTACCAAACGTAAAATAGATAGCTAGTGGGAAGCAGCCACATAGCACAGGGAGATCAGCTCGGTGCTTTATGAACACCTAGAGGGGTGGGATAGGGAGGGTGCGAAGGAGGGAGACGCAAGAGGGAAGAGATATGAGGACATATGTATATGTATAACTGATTCACTTTATTATAATGCAGAAGCTAACACACCATTGTAAAGCAATCATACTCCAACAAAGATGTTTAAATACAAACAACAAAAAACCCAAAAATACAAAACATGGGGGGATTAAGAAATGCAGATCTTTAGAATGTATTTGAACTTAAATGATGATCTGTTTAAAACAGGTAGATATGGTTATGGGTTGATATATATGAACCCCATTTTAACCGCAAATGAAAAACCTACAATAAATACACAGAAATTAAGGAGAAAGGCACCCAAACATAACACTAAAAAGAATATTCGAGTCATGAAGGAAGAGGTTAAAAAAATAATAAAATAATAGAGAAGAACTACAAAACAGCCATAAAACAAGTCACAAATTAGCAATAAGTACATAACTATCAATAATCACTTCATTTGTCCATGGACCAAATCCTTCAATAATAAGAAACAGGGTAAAAATTGAATAAAGAAAAAAGAGCCATCTATATACTGCCTATATGAGACTCACTTCAGAGCTAAAGACACACAGACTGAAAGCGAAGGGATAGAAAAAGATATTCCATGCAAATGGAAACCAAAAGGAAGTTGGGGTAGCAATACTCATATCAGACAAAGTAGAGTTTAAAACAAAATCTATAGTAAAAGACAAAGAATGATAAAATGGTCAATTCAAGAAGAGGATAGAACATTGTAAGCATATATGCACCTAGTATAGGAGCACTGAAATACAAAAGCAAATATTAACAGACGTAAAGGGAAATATTGACGGTAATACAATAATAGTAGGGGACTTACATCAGTGGCTAGATCATCCAGACTTAAAATCAATAAGGAAACTGTGGCCTTTAAATTACATATTAGGTCAGATTGACAGAATAGATATCTATGGGACATTCCATCACAAAACAGCAGAATATACATTCTTTCCAAGTGCATATGAGATGTTCTCCAGGATAGATCACATGCTAGGCCACAAAGCAAGTCTCAATAAATTTAAGAAGATTGAAATTTTTTCTAACTACAATAGTATGAAACTGGAAAATGATTACAAAGGAAAAATGGAAAAAACCCAAACACTAAACAACATGCAACTAAAAATATTGATGTGTCAAGAGAAAAATCAAGGAAGGAAATCTGGAAATACCATGAGACAAACAAAAATAAAAACACAACTTTCCAAAATCTATGCAACACAGCAAAACAGTTCCAAAGAGGGAAGTTTATAGGGATACAGGCCTACTTCATTAAACAAGAAAAGTCTCAAATAAACAACCTAACTTACCACCTAAAGGAATTAGAGAAAGAACAAAGCCCAAAGTCAGCAGAGGAAGGAAACAATAAAGTCAGAGTGGAAATAAAATAAATCCTTCCCCCCCCCCAAAAAAAAACAATAGAAAAGATGAATGAAATCAAGAGCTGGTTTTTTGAAAAGATTATCAAAATTGATAAATCTTTAGCCAGGCTCATTAAGTAAAAAGGGAGAGGTCTTTGATATATTGTCCCAGTGAAAAGTCTAGAGAATGGAGGAGTCAGATATAAAACTCCATCCAAAGACAGGCATCTCTTAGGACACTGACTGGTTTCTATGGGGAAGACTTAGGGCTGTCTCAGCAACTTTACTGCAAACTACTGCAGTGACTATTGCAGGAATATCCTTAATGGGAAGAACTTTTGAGTCCAATGCCCAAGATACTTCTACAGACTTTTCTAAAATTCCAACCCCAATTAATCCCCAGGAGATACTTCTTGATCTGAGAGATCCACAATCAGACATGAGAAGGCTGTTCCAAGTCATGCTGCAGGATTGTCCTTCTTGGCAATTGCTTTTATATCAGAGCCTCAAGAACATACTTCAGCAATATCTTTCACCTCAGGGCCAGCAGCCTGGCTGGTAGAATAGCAGAGGTAGGTGCTGTAGGCCTATATGCCTCCATTCTGGTATCAGCATCAGCCACAGGGTCAGCAGGCTGGTTGAGGAGAACAGCAGGGACAGATGCCGCAGGCTTATTTGCCCATATTACAACATCAGCACCCTGGCTGTACAGAACAAAGGGCCTATCTGCCCACATCACAGAAGAAGCAGCAACAGCCCTTGGGTGGTCAGCCTGGTCTATTACAGGAGCAGCAGCAGTAGCCTGAATTGGACGAGCAGTAGCCACAGATGCTGTAGGCCTCTATGCCCACATTCCAGTAACTTAAGCAGCTCTACTCAAGAGGCCAGCAGTCCCTGAAGACTGCAAACCCATCATCCTCCATCCCAGGGCAGTGAGCAAGGCAAGGTAAGACTGCTGCCAATTTTTCAATATCCTCTGATACTGGAGCACCTGATGCAAATCTCTCATCAATAGTCCCTAAATTAGCAGTTCTTTTGGATACTGCTCCCCAGATACTTAAACCTCCACACATGAACATGTCCACCTTCTGCAGCTGCAGGATTCAGAGGAGCACTTGCAATCTCCAAAATTGTGAGGGAATTGCCTATTCTAGAACTTCTAAAGTCACTTTAACAAACCTAGATGCAGCTTCACATTGTCTCTGAATCTGATAGTATCAAACATAGGGCAGCTTGATTCCTTCCCATTCAAGATTATAGATGTTATACTGAAGCAATTATTGGCACCAGAGATTCCAGAGAAAGGCAACTTCTGCTGCCACAGTCAGCTGTCTAGGCTACTGAGAGTGCCAAAGGTGTCCAAAGTCAGGGTCAATCTTAAGTGCTTCTGACTGAGGTCTAAATGTCCATTAGGCTCAAGAGTTTCACAGTCTTACAAGGGACAGCTATCTCTAGTTCCCACAACCTCACAATTGCATCTCTGTAGGGACTTCTGGACACACTTCACCTCTATGGGCTTATAATTGCTGCCATTTTTACCATTTACCATTTTATAGTTGCACAAATTAGCTGTGAAGAACTAATGAAGAGACATAGCCCCCACACAATATTCTTCTTCTACATACATGGTACAATACAGGGCATGAGTCTGAATTATCCTAACATAAGTGAAAAAGCACTATTTTAAATCTCATTTCCAGGAGAAATCATTGATAAAAGTTACCCTTGGACATCAAGGAGAAACAGTACTTAAGAACCATAATCTATGCTAAGGGGTTTACCCTAAGGAAAAGATGCAAGTTACCTTGTAGATATTATTTTTTTCTACTAGATCAATAAAATTGATAATAATATCTACTTCAGAGTTATTGTTAGGCATAAATGACTTAACAATTGAAAAACATTGAGAAGAGAGAATAATGTCAGCAAAATTGTACACTGTAAAGCTCCAGGTTCTTGTCCCTCCAAAAAAAATGGAAAAAAAAAAAAAACCAAACAGAGCTGTCTGAATCAACTTTACAGGAGATCTGAAAAACAGTAACATGGTTACACTAACCAAGCAAAAACTCAATCAAGAAAAAGTCATCTTCAAAATGGTAGGAATGCCTTGTGGTGTAGATATTTGCCCTTGCATCATCCTCTCTCCAATGCAGGAATCTAGATTTTGAGCCAGTGGCATCTGGGTTCCCAGTTCCCTCCTTGGAGCCAGAGGGTACAGAGTGGACTTTCATCTGTTTTAATCATTTTGGAGAATATAAAATTTTATAATGCTAGGTACTTCTCTCTGTTTTGCATAACACAGAAAACTAGTTGGAAAAGCTGCAGGTACTACTCATAAAAGATACAAGTTATACTGCAAACACACAGATGCTTGGGGCAAGAAGTTACAGTTTGAGACATACAATGGACCATCAAATGCCTGTAGAAGAAGCTGAGATGAAACCTTCTGGGTAATTAGGACAATCAAAAACAGCCATGTATATGGGGGAATTTAGAAAACCAGGAGCATGCCCAGAAAAGATGCATTCCCAGAAAAGTCCTTAGAAGATCTTAAACTTTCACATCAGGCTGATTCCTAGGCTCAGAGAAAGCCTAACTAAGTAATGAGGGAATGCTCTAGAAGTCTTTAAAAACTGGAAAAGTTCTCTCCATTTTATTTTGCTTGTTTGTTTTATTTCTCTGGATTTCAAGGAAATCACTGCCAAAGCAGTAGCTGAAGTGAGCTAAAGGAACAGAGACTTCAGTGATCACATAAAGCAAGGAATAATCTTTGCAAACAGTTTGGAAAAAATATCAAAACAAATGGGTTACTATAGTTTTTACCAATGGGAATAAAAAATAAACACTGGGGAAGCATGGGAAAATGGTTTCCATTGTTGCCACATTATAAGAGTCAAATGCCTAATTTCAAAACCAAGAAAAATTACAAGGCATACAAAGAAGCAAGAAAACATGGTTCATGCGAACAAATAAATTGATAGAAAAAATCCCTGAGAAAGCCCAGACAGCAGGTTTGCTAGACAAATACTTTTTAAAAATTTTCTTAAATATGCTCAAATTGCTAAGGCAAAACATAGACAGAGAATTAAAAGAAACCAGGAAGGTGATATAGGAACAAAATGAAAATTTCAGCAAACAGAAATTATTTTAATAAAGCAAGCAGAAATACTAGAGCTGAAGAATACAATAACTGAGATAAAAATTCAATAGAGAGGATCAATAGAAGATTCAAACAAACATCAGAAAATATCAGTAAACTTATAAACAGGACAATTGAAACTATTGAGTCTGAGGAGAAGAAGGAAAACTAGAATGAAGAAAGTGAACAGAGCCTAAGAGATTTGGGGGAAATCATTAAAAGAACCAGTGTTTGCATTATGGGAGTCCCATAAGTGGAGGAGAAAGAGAAATAGGCAAAAATATTATCTGAAGATATAGTGGCTAAAAAGTTCACAAATTTTTTGAAACACACGAATCAACAAATCCAAGAAGTTCAACAAATTCCAAGTAGGATAACTCCAAAAGACAGCCCTACTGAGACACATTATAATCAAAGTGTCAAAAGCCAAAGCCAAAGAAAGAATATTGAAAGCAGCAACAGACAAATGACTCATCCTGTATAAGGATTCTCAATAAGACTATCATCCAATTTCTCATCAGAAACCTTGGAGGACAGAAGGCAGTGTAATGATATATTTAAATGTTGAAAGAAAATAAAAGTGTCAACTAAGAATTCTATTATGACATTTCCACATAACAACTACTGATGAAGTTCAATACAATTAGACCTACCCTATATGAAATGCTAAAGAGAGTCCTTCAGGTTGAAATAGAAGGCTGATGGACAGTAACACAAAACTGTAGGAAGACAAAAACTTCTCTGGTAAAGGTAAATATATGGGCAAATATAAAAGCCAGTGGTAACGTAATTCTGGTTTTTAACTTCACTTATTTTCTACAGGGTTTAAAAGATAAGTACATAAAAATAATTAGAAATATATGTTTTATTAGTACAACATATAAAGACATAATTGGTGACACTGATAACCACAAAGGAGGAAAGAGATGTGTAGGTGTAGTTTTTTTAAAAAATGAAGTTAAATTTGTATCAATTTAAATTAAATTGTTGTAACTCTAGCATGTTATATATAATCTAATTTGGAGCCACAAAGAAAAAAAATCTATAGAATATATACAAAATAAATGAGAAGGGAATCAAAACATGTCACTACAAATCATCGAAGTACAAAGGAATGCAGTAATGGAGGAAACGAGGGACAAAAAATGCTATAAGACATAGAGAAACTGCAAAATGGCAGTAGTTAACCTATTATATCATTAATTACTTTAAATGTAAATTGATTAAACTTCCAATTACAAGGCATAGATAGGCAGAAGAGAGATACAGTCTACGCTGTATACAGGGAGTTCTTCAAGTTGAAATGAAAAGACATTTAATAATAACGAAGTCACATGAAAATATAAAACTCACTGGTTAAGGTAAATATATAGACAGAATACCCCAATATTGTAATCGTTATGCATAAATCATTTTAAACTTTAGTAAAAAAGTTAAAAGACAAAAGTATTAAGAATAATTATAACTATAGTAATTAGCTAATGGATACACAATGTAAAAATACGTAAGTTGTGACATAGTAACATAAAGTTTGTGGGGGGGAGTAAAAGTGTAGTTTTTTTTGTGAGAGGAAAATTAAGTTGATATAATCTTAAAATAGATTATTATAAGATGATTATTGTAAGCCCTGTGATAGTCACAAAGAAAAAAATACTTAAATTAGATATATAAATATAAAAGGAAAAAAATAAAAGCATATCACTACAAAAAATTCTCAAATTACAAAGGAGGACAGCAAGAGAGAAAAAAAAAAAAAGGTGCAAAAGAACTACAAAACATACCAAAAATTTTTAAAGTGACAATAGTAAGTACTCACCTATCAATAATTACCTAAAACATTTTAACAATATATTTTATTTTATTCAATATGCTTAAAACATTATCATTTCAACATGTAATCAATATTAAGAAATTATGAGACATTTTACATTTTTGTCTTTCATAGTGTTTTAAAATATGTTCTGAAAATTTACAGCTCATCACAATTCAGAAGCCAAATTTTCTCCTTCAGCATAGATTAAATTGTTAAAATAAAAACTATATTTTTAAGATTCATGCATTATGATTTTATATATATATAGTGAAATGATTACTACAGTCAAGAGAATTAACACTTTCTCTTCGTAGTTACCTTTTTTGTGTGTTCAATTAGAGCACCTGAAATATACTCTCAACAAATTTCCAGTATCCAATACAATATCATTAACCATAGTCATCATGCTGATAATCCATAGTCTCTGGATTATTTATCCAAAGTAACTGTAATTTTGTAGCCTTCAAAGAATATCTCCTCATCTCCCCCACCTCCCAACCCTGGAACCACTGTACTACTTTCTGCTTCTATGTATTTGAATTTTAGGTTCCACATGTAAGTGATATCATGCAGTTGTTTTTTTCCTTTCTGCAACTGACTTATTTCACTTAGCATAATAACTTAAAGGTTCATTCATGGTTTTCCAAATGGCATGATCGAATTCCTTTTTAAGTCTTAAATAATATTCCATTGTAATGTATATACACCACAATTTCCTTATCCATTCATCTGTCCACAGACACTTAAGTTGTTTCCATATCTTGGTTATTATAAATAATGCTGCACTGTATATGGGAGAACATATATCATTTCAAGGTACTAATTTCTATTCCTTTAGCTATATATATAGAATAGCAAATGCTGGATTATATGTTAGTTCTATATTTAAGGTTTTTTTTTTTTTTGAGAAATCTTGATACTGTTTTCCATAATGACTGTACAAACTTACTTCACACCAACAGTTCACACCAGTTCCCCTATTCTCACATCCTCACTGACACTTGGAATCTTCAATTTTTTTTGATAGTAACATCTTAACAGATGTGAGATGATATCTCGTTGTTGTTTTGATTTGCATTTTCCTGATGATTAGTGATGTTGTGCACTTTTTAAATTTAAATTTAAATTTTATATTGGAGTGTAGTTGATTTTCAATGTTGTGTTAGTTTTAGGTACACAGCAAAGTAATTCAGTTATACATATACATATATCCATTCTTTTTCAGATTCTTTTCCCATATAGTTTATTACAGAATACTGAGTAGAGTTCCCTATGCTTTATATGTCTTCTTTGGAAAAATATCTATTCAAGTTCTTTGCCTATTTTTGAAACAGCTTGATTTTTTGCTGTTGAGTTGTATGAGTTCCATATATATTGGGATATTTACCCCTTATCAGATATGTGCTTTACAGATATTTTCTCTCAATCTACAGTTTGCCTTTTCATTTTGTGGTTGTTTTCCCTGCTTACAGATTATTTTTAACTTGATGTAGTTCCACCTGCTTATTTCGTTTTTGTTGCCTGATCTTTTGGTGTCATATCAAAAATAAAAATAATTGCCAAGGGCAATGTCAAGGGGTTTTTCTGTATGTTGTCTTCTAAAAATTTTACTGTAGATCTTATGTTTAAGTATTTAATCCCATTTTGAGTTGATTTTTGTCTATGGTGTAAAATAAGGGTCCAATTTAGTTCTTTTGCATTCCCAACACCATTTATTGAAGACTATATTTTCCTCACTGTATTCTTGACACCATTGTCAAAAATTAGTTGACCATTTATGCTTGAGTTTACTTTTAGGCTCTCTATTCTGTTCCATTGATCTATGTGTCTGTTTTTATACTAGTTCCATACTTTAAAAAATTATTATAGCTTTGTAGTATGGTTTAAAATCAGGAAGTGTGATGCCTCCAACTCTGTTCTTCTTTTTCAAGATTTGTTTGGGCATTTGGGTTAATTTGGGGTTCCATACATATATTTATCTGGCTTTGGTATCAGGGTGATGCTGGTCTCATAAAATAAATTTGGAAGTATTCTCTCTACTTCTATTTTTAGAAGACTTTAAGAAGGACTGGTATTAATTCTTCTTTTAATGTTTGTTAGAACTCAACCATGAAGCCATCTGGTCCTAGACATTTCTTTGTTGGGATTTTTTTTATTACTACTTCAATCTCCTCATTTGTTTTCAGTGTGCTCAAGCTTTTCCATTACATCTTGGTTCGACATTTGTTGTATGTTTCTAGGAATTTATTTCCTCTAGGTTATCCAATTTGTTCACATATAATTTATCATAATAATTCCTTATGACTTTATAATTTTGAGGCATCCATTGTAATTTTCTCATTTCTTATTTTATTTATATTTGTCTTTTCTATTTTTCCTGTTTAGTCTAGGTAAGAGTTTGTTGATTTTGTTTTTTGTTAAACCCTCTTAGTTTTGATTTTTCCATTGTTTTCCTATTCTGTATTTGATTTATTTCTGCCCTGGTCTTCAGTATTTCCTTCCTTCTGCTAAAATTTGTGTTTAGTTTGTTATTTTTATATTTTTTGAGGTGAAAAGTTAGGTTGTTTATTTCAGATCTTTCTTCTTAGCTAATGTAGAAAGATTTGCTATACATAGTATTCTTGGTTGTTATTCTTTTTTATTTCAGCACTTGAAATATATCATCTCTCTCCCTTCTGGCCTGCAAGGTTTTTGCTGAAAATTTTACTTATAGTATTATGGGGGTTATCTTATATTTAATAAGTTGCTTTATTCTGCTGCTTTCTAAAGTATCTCTGTTTAACTTTTGACAATTTGATTATAGTATATATTTGTGTCAGTCATTTGGAGTTCATCTTATTTGTTGTCTTTTTTTTTCAGTTTTGAGACCTAGATATTTATTTCCTTCCCCAGGTTTGGTAATTTTTCAGCCATTCTTTCTTTGAATAAGCTTTCTGCTCCTTTCTCTTCCTCTTCTTCTTATAAGTCACTCATAATGCATATGTTGGTCCATTTGATTCTATCCCATAAGCTTGTTAAGCTATCTTTACTCTTTTTCATTCTTTTTCTTTTTCTACTTAGTTAACTTACACAGATCTGTCTTCCAGTCCAATAATCCTATATTTTTTTAATTTGATCTGGTCTCCTGTTGAACCTCACTACTGAAATTTTCAGTTTGGTTGTTTTTTTCTTTAGCTTTATGATTTCTGTTTAGTACTCTTTAGAGGTCTTTATCTCTTTGTTGAACCTCTCACTTTGTTCATGCATATTTCTTCTGACCTCAGCGAGCATCTTTCAGGCCATTATTTTGAGGTACCTGTCAGATAAATCACATCTTCATTCCATTAGGATCAGTTTCTGGAGCTTTATCTTGTTCTTTTATTTGGAATATGTTTACCTGTTTCTTCATTTTCCCTAATTCTCTGTGTTGGTGTCTGCACACTGAAAGACACAGCCACCTTTTCCAGTCTTCACAAACTGGCTTCATGTAAGAGATGAACCTCACCAATCAGCCTGGCCAGAAATTGTCAATGTCCAAAATCGTTGTGTTTATCCAAACTGCTGTCTTTGTTGTTAGTGGCCTCCAAGAGATTAAGGTATATCAAGTCCAGTCAGTGCCCCAAAGATGGGGGAAATGCCCACATACTAGTCCAGGCTCCTGAAGAACTACAAATTGCTTGCCCCATCAGCTCCCTGATGCAGGCTAATTGGAAGACTGATCTTCAGGCAACACACAAGAAAGTCATAACATTACATAGAAGGTCTAGCCCCTTTCAGATAGAGCTGGAAGCTGGGTGGTTTTGCCTACTTTCTCTGTGCTGAGCCAGAGGGAATAGCCACTGGGAGTGGTGTGCATCCATTTAAAATGGCATGTGTGCTCTCTGTGGTCCCAGGAGACACATAAATGCTGATCTCTATCAGCTCCAGCGTGAGGTAATTTAAGAGGCTGCTCTTTGTGTGGCAGCCATAAAAGATGGGGTGCTAGATATGTGGACAAGGTCCTTTTGGGGAGAAGTTGGAGACTTGGTTTTCTTGCTGAGGTGAGCCTTGGGAGACAAGATGAAGGAATTGACCCCTACCCACTAAGGCTCTTGAGAGAATATTAATACCTGCTATGTCAGTCCCAGATGAAAACTAATTAGAAGTGTGACCTTTGGGTAGCAGCTGACAAAGTACACAGTTGAACCCCTTCCAAGTAGAAACTGGGAGCTATCACAGGAAGTGATCATGCATCCATTTAAATCTACATTTTCCTTTTCTGTGGTTTCAGGGGGCTCAAGAATGCTGAGCCTTGTTGGCTGTCACAAGCTAGATGATTTGGGAACCAGTGCATAGGGTAGCAGCCATAAAATTTTGAGTGCTAGATGTGTGGACAAGCCCTTCCATAAAGAAGCTGGAGAGGTGGTTTTATAATTAGATTGAGCTAGAGGGAGAAGAATGGGAAGTTCCCACAAGTTCTTTCAGGCTCCCAGAGGAGCACTGTCAGTTCCCAGATGCAGGCTGATTAGAAGTCTGACCTCAGGTAGCAGTTAGGAAAGTATGCAATCAAACCCCTTCCAGTGAGAAACTGGAAGCTGGGAATTTTTGCCTGCACTCTTTATGCTGGGTACAGGGGACAGCTTCAGGATGTGCCTTTACATCCATTTAAAAGTACTACTTTGTTTTCTGTGTCCCTAGGAGACTCATAAATGCAAAACCCTGCCAGCCCTCAGAGTTATGTGATATGGGAATCAGTCCATAGGGTTGCAGCTGTAAAAGTTGGGATCTTGAATGTGGAGTCTAAAGCATTAACTTTTCAGGTAAAAGCTGGAAGTTTGAGGTTTCCTCCCAATTGTATGCCACTGTTCCATGGGTGGTGTTTATGGTGAAATTGTGTGTCAGTTTTTCCTACCCATTTCTATGTAGATATTTTCTCAGTCACCAAAGGTGTCATAATTTCTCAACTAGTTTTTAGATTTCTGTCAGAGGGCATTGATCCATGTGAAGATGTTTATTTGGTGCATCCAAGGGAGGAGGTAAAGTCAGGAGCCTCCTATTCTGATATTACCTCACTTATTATGTTAAATATAAGTGGATTAAATTCCCCAATATAAAGAAGTATGGTGGCTGAATGGATAAAAATAAGATTTAACTCTCTGCTGTCTACAAGAAGCTCACTTTAAGAACATATATAGACTGAAAGTGAAGAGATGGAAAAATATTCCATGCAAATGGTAAATAAAAGAAAGAAAGGTTGTCTATACTTTTATCTGACAAAGCAGACTTTAAGTAAAAAATTATCACAAGAGATCAGGAAGGTCATTATATAATGACAAAAGGTCAATTCATTAGGAAGATACAGCAAGTATAATTATACATGTACCCAACATCAGAATACTTTAATATATAAAGCAAATATTAACTGAACTAAGGAAAAAATAAACAGCAATTTGATATAGATCAAAAGACACAAATAGGTTGAAAATGAAATGGTGAAAAATTATTCCATGCAAATAGTATCTAAAAGACATCAGGGATGGCTATATAAATATCAAACAAGATAGACTTTAAGTAAAAGCGTCTTACAAGAGACAAAGAAAAACATTATATTGATAAAAGTGTCAATTCACCAAGAAAAGGAAACAATTATAGAGATATATGAACCAAACCACAGAGCTCCCAAATATTTGAAGCTAACATTGACAATATTGACAGGAAAAATAGTTTTACAAAAATAGTAGGAGACTTCAACACACCACATTAAATAATGGACAGAAAAATAAGACAGAAGATTAATAAGGAAATAGAGGACTTGAACAACACCATAAACCAATTAGACCTAACATACATATATAGAACTCTCAGCACCTAATGACACCCAACAACAGACTGCTATAGCCATTTTACATAACATATTACTGGAACTTCTTAGCAGAGCAATTAAGCAAGAAAAATAAATAAAAGATTGGAAAGGAAGAAACAAATTTTTCTTTGTTCCCAAATCACCTGATTTTATATGTAGAAAGCCAAAAGAATCTACAGAAAAACTGTTAGAGCTAATAAAATAATTTAACAAAGTTGTAGGATACAAAACCAATACAAAAATTATACATTTCTGTCAATAAATATGAACAATCACAAAAGAAAATTAATAAAACAATTCAATTTATAATAGTATTTAAAGAATAAATGCTTAGGAAAATTTTAATCAAGGAAGCTAGAGACTTATACATCAAAAACTACAAACTATTCTGGAAAAAATAGTACATAACTAAATGGAAAGACATCTCATCTTAATGCACTGGAAGGCTTAATATTGTTTGCATGTCAATAGTTAATACAATATATAGATTCAATGTGTCCCTATCAATATCTCAAAATATTCTCTATTTTGTAGAAATAGAAATACATATCCTAGAATTCTTATGTAATCTAAAGGAACCACAAATAGCCAAAACAACCTTGCAAAAGAAGAATAAATTTGATGGACTCATAGTTCCTGATTTCAAATCATACTACAAAGCTACAGTAATTAAAGTGGCATGGTACTGGCATAAGAACAGACAATAGACCAATGACATAAAAGTGAGCCCAGAAATAATCCTTCACATATATGGTCAATTAATTTTCAACAAGGATGCCATTCAATGGGGAAAGAACAGTCTTATCAACAAAGGTATTGGGAAAACTAGATATCCACATACAAAAGAATAAAGATTTACCCTTTACTTGTACCATGTACCAAAATAAACTCAACATGGATCAAGGACCTGAATGTTAGAACTAAAACTCTAAAACTGTTAGAGAAAACAGAGTAAAATCTTCATGACATTGGTTGGATTTGGCAAGGATTTCTTGGTTATGACACCAAAGTACAAGCAATAAAAGAAGGAAAAAATAAATTGAATTTCATCAAATTTAAAAGCTTCCAGGCATTAAAAGTCACTATAAAGAGAGTGAAAGTTACATATAAAATGGGAGAAGATATTTGCAAATCAGATATCTGATAAGGGCTTAATGTTCAGGATATATAAGGCAATTCTACAACTCTACAACAAATAACCCAATTCATAAATGGGAAAAATAATTTGAATAGACATTTCTCCAAAGAAGATATACAAATGGCCAAAAAACACATGAAAAGATATTCAACATCACTAACCAAATATGGTAAAACTAGAACCCTGATGCATTGCTGGTGTGAATATAAAACAGTGTAGTCATTGCGGAAAAAATAATTGTTGTGCATCAAAAAGTTAAACATAGAATTAACATCCTATCCAAGACTTCCATTTCCATTTATACATCCCAAATTATTTAAAGTAGGGACTCAAATATATTCCTGTACAACAATGTTCATAGCAGCATTGTTCATAATAGTCAACAGGTGGAAATAACCAAAATGTCCATTGGCAGATAACTAGATAAGCCAAATATGATATATACATGCAATGGAATATTATTAAATGTTATAAAGAAAGGAAATTCGGACACATGTGACAACATGGATGGACCTTGATGATGTTATTCTAAATTAAATAAGCCAGTTACAAAGGGACAAATAATGTATGATTCCATTTATATGAGGTACCATGGGTAGTAAGATTCATAGAAGCAAAATTAGAATATAGGTCACCAGGACTGGGAGGAGAGAAGGGGAAGTTTTTGAATGGGTAAAGAGTTTCTTCCTGGGATGATTAAAGAATTTTGGCTATTGATGGTGGTAATAGTTGCACAACATTGTGAATGTACTTAATGCCATTGAACTTTACATTTAAAAGTGGTTAAAATGGTAAATTTCATCATATATATTTTACTGCAATAAAAGAGCAAGGTGAAGAGCAGTACTCATGGAATGCTTCCATTTAAGTGAAAAAAAGAATAACAAATTTTTAAAAAATAACATTTAAAACTTCAAAAACATGAAAATTGTAGAATTTCATTATAAAATATCCATACAATATATTTAAAAATAGAAAGCAAAAATCACAATTCCCCAGTAGAAATGATCACTCAAAATTTTGATATATATCATATAGAATGTTTAAATGTATATATAAGCACATGTAAGTTTACTCTACGGAGGCAGGATTATAACTTCTTTTTAATCTACATATTAACATTTTTCCATGTCAATGTGTAAAGGTTCATATCACGATTTTAATGACACCATAATATTCCATTGAATGGATATGACATATTTATTCAACCCCTCCCTGACATTTTAATAACAGTTTTATTAAGATATATTCAAAAATTTTAGTCTTTTAAAGTGTACAATTTGGTAGTTTTGACACTATTTACAAGTTGTGCACTCATAGCCACAATTGTAGAACATTTTCTTCAACCTCAAAAGAAACCCTATTCGCATGAGCAATCAATTCCCATTTCCACTCAACCACCTCCAACACTAGGCAACCAATAAGCTATTTTCTGTCTCTATAGATTGGTATATTCTGAACATTTTATATAAATGGAATCATAAATATGTGATATTTTGTAATTGGTTCTTTTCACTTAGCATACTATTTCCAATATTCGCCCATGTTGTAAATATATATCAGCCCCTTATTCCTTTTTTCATTAGATACTATTCCATTATTTTATTGTTTAATCTATTTATCTGTTATTGTCAATTGAAAGGCATTTGATTTGCTTCTACTTTTTATCTATTATAAATTATTTTGTTATTAAACATTTGTGTATAAGTTTTTGTGTGAACATATGTTTTTAACTCTCTTGGTTATATACTAGAAGTGGAATTGCTGGGTCATATGGTAACTCTATGCTTAATTATTTGAGAAACTGCCAAGCTGTTTCCAAAGTGGCTGCAACATTGTACATTTCCACTAGAAGTATATGAATATTCCTATTTCTCCACAATGTCACCAACACTTGTTATTATCTTGCCTTTTGATTATAGCCATCTTAGTGAATGTGAAGTGATATAGCATTGTGGACTTGATTTGCATTTTTCAGATGGCTAAAAATGTTGAGCTATTTTCATGTGTTTATTGGCTATTTATATGTCTACTTTGGAGAAATTTCTATTAAGATTATTTTTCCTTTATAAATTAGAGTTTTGTCTTTTTATTATTGAACATAATAGTGAGTTACATATTCTAGATATGTCCCATATCAGATATGTGATTTTTAACATTTTCTCCCATTCTGAGATGTCTTTTCATTTTCCTGATGGTGTCCTTTGAAGCACTTTTTCTCAAATTTTGATGATTCTAGTTTAAATATTTTTTCTTTAGTTGCTTGAGCTTTCTGTATCATATCTAAGAAACCATTGCCTAATCTGAGATCACAGATATCTACACCTATGTTGTCTTCTAAGAGTATTATAGTTTTTGCTATTACCTCTAGGTATCTGATGCATTTTCTTTTAATTTTTTATATGGTATGAGGTAAGGGTTCAACTTCATACTTTTTCATGTGGTTACCCAATTGGCATAGCCCTTTCATTGCACTGGCACCCTTGTTGAAAATCAATTGACTGTAAATGTGAGAATTTATTTCTGGACTCTCAGTTTTATTTCATTAATCTATGTCTAGCCCAATGGCAGTATGACAGCCTTGAATACCACTGCTTTGTAGAAAGTGTTAAAATCTGGAAGTGTTCTCCAATATTGTTCTTCTTTTTCCAGTTTGCTTTGGTAATTCTGGGTCCCTTATATTTACATAAGAATTTTAGAATCAGCTTTAAAATTTCTGCAGATAAGTCAACTGGAATTTTGATAGGGATTGCCTTGAATCTGTAGATAACTTTGGGAAGCATTACCGTCTTAGCAACAATATCGTCTTCCAACCCATGAACATGGGATGTTTTCCACATGTGTTCCATTTATTTAGTAATTTTGTTTCAAAAATGTTTTGTAGTTTTCAGAGTATAAGTTTTACATAGCCTTTATTAAATTTATTCTTAAATATTCTATTCTTTTTGGTGTAATTTTAGTGGAATAATTTTCTTAATTTCTTTTTTGGTTTGCACATTGATAGCATTAGAAATACAATTGACTTTTGTATATTGATCTTTTATCCTGAAATCTTAGGCTTTTTTATATACAAGATCATGTCATCTGCAAATAGAGAGAGTTTCACTTCTTTCTCTCCAATCTGGATGATTTTTTATTTCATTTTCTTGCCCAATTACCCTGGCTACAACTTTCAGCACAATGTTTAATAGACATGACAAGAGAGGGTATACTTGTCTTGTCCCTGATCTTAGGGGCAAAGCTTCAGTTTTTTACCATTAAGTGAACTATTGGGTTGGCCAAAAACTGCCTTTGTTTTCTAAGTAAAAATGAAGGACACATTTTTCATTTTCACCAAGAACTCTATTGAACAACATATTCACACTTTTGTTCCTCTACCTTCTGCCATTTTCCAGGCAACTTCATAATTCCATCTTCCCAAAACATTTTATCTTTTTGAGCAAAAACCTGTTCCAGGTGTCTTTTACAGTCTTCCAGGGAATTGAAATATTTTTCATTAAGAGAATTTTGTAAACACCGAAATAAATGGAAATCCAAAGGTGCAATGTCTGGTGAATATGGAGGATGAATCAGAACTTCCCAGGCAAGCTGTAACAGTTTTTGCCTGGTCATCAAAGAAACATGCAGTCTTGCATTATCCTGATAGAAGATTATACATTTTCTGTTGACTAATTCTGGACACTCTTCGTCAAGTGCTGCTTTCAGTTGGTCTAATTGAGAGCAGTACTTGGAATTAATTGCTTGGTTTTCCAGAAGGAGCTCATAATAGAGGACCCCCTTCCAATCCCACCATATACACAACATCACCTTTGGATGAAGACCAGCCTTTGGTGTGGTTGGTGGTGGTTCATTTCACTTGCTCCACGATCTCTTCCATTTCACATTATTGTACAGTATCCACTTTTCATCGCCCATCACAATTTGTTTTAAAAACGGCATGCTTGCATTACGTTTCCGTAGAGAATCACATGTGGAAACACAGAAATTTCTCCATACACTGCACAAATCTTTTTTTGTGTTTTTGCATTTTGGTTGCGTTTTTACCTTTCTTGAAATATTAAAGCATAACATACCCAAAATGTTGCTTTTTCCTTCCATCTTCAATATTAAAATGGCTACACAAAAATTCACCAATTTTGATGTCTTTTTCT
Organism: Neophocaena asiaeorientalis asiaeorientalis; assembly: GCF_003031525.2. Taxonomy (NCBI): domain Eukaryota; kingdom Metazoa; phylum Chordata; class Mammalia; order Artiodactyla; family Phocoenidae; genus Neophocaena; species Neophocaena asiaeorientalis. The sequence goes on from NW_020173777.1 coordinate 434,417, forward strand.
TACATGCACGCTGATATGACAGCTGTCACATACAATCTAACAAAAGTGTTTCAAATGAAGTTATAGAAAACTAAGTGTAACTAGAGCCAACTTATGGAAAAAAACTGAAAGAATTTTTGGCCAACCCAATGTATCAGGTGTGGTTTTCTCATATCTGTTCTTTATCATGTTGAGGAAATTCCTCTTTTTTCTGTTTATTTTATTTTATTGAGAAGGGTGTTGCATTTCGTCAACTGTTTTTCCTGCAAGTATTGAAATGGTGATGTGATTTTTCTCCTTTATTCATGTGGTGTATTACATCAACTGGTTGTTTATGCCAAGCCAACCTTGTATTCCTAGGATAAATCCCATTGGTATTGGTGTATAATCATTTTTATATTGCTGAATTCGGTTTGCTAATATTTTGTTGAGAATTTTTATGTTTATATTCATAAGAGTTATTGGTCTGTAGTTTTCTTGTGATGTTTTTGTTAGATTTGGTGTGAGGGTAATACTGAACTCATAGAATGAGATGGATAGTGTTCCTGTTTCTTCTCTGTTTTGGAAAACTTCATGAAGAGTTAATATTAATTCTTATTCAAAAATTTGGTAGAATTTGCCAGTGAATCCATCTGGTCCTGGGCATTTCTTTGGGGAAATCTTTCTCATTACTAATTCAATCTCTGTATTTGTTATATATATATATATATTTTTTTTGTTTTCCTTGAATTTAATTTATTTTCTTAAACAGTAGATTCTTATTAGTTATTGATTTTATGCAAATTAGTATATATATGTCAATCCCAATCTCCCAATTCATCACACCACACCTCCCCGGCCACTTTCCCCACTTTGTGTCCATACGTTTGTTCTCTGCATCTGTGTCTCAAATTCTGCCCTGCAAACTGGTTCATCAGTACCATTATTCTAGGTTCCACATATATGCATGAATATACTATATTTGTTTTTCTCTTTCTGTCATACTTCACTCTGTATGACAGTCTTTAGATACATCCACGTATCTACAAATGACCCAATTTCGTTCCTTTATATGGCTGAGTAATATTCCATTGTATATATGTACCACATCTTCTCTATCCATTCATCTGTTGATGGACATTTAGGTTGCTTCCATGGCCTGGCTATTGTAAATAGTGCTGCAATGAACATTGGGGTGCATGTGTCTTTTTGAATTATGGTTTTCTCTGGGTATATGCCCAGTAGTGGGATTGCTGGGTCATATGGGAATTCTATTTTTCATTTTTCAATGAACCCCTATATTGTTCTCCATAGTAGCTGTATCAATTTACATTCCCACCAACAGTGCAAAAGGGTTTCCTTTTCTCCACACCCTCTGAACCATTTGTTGTTTTAGATTTTCTGATGATGACCATTCTAACTGGTGTGAGGTGAGACCACATTGTACTTTTGATTTGCATTTCTCTAATAATTAGTGATGTTGAGAAGCTTTTCATGTGCCTCTTGGCTATCTGTATATCATCTTTGGAGAAACGTCTATTTAGACCTTCTGCCCAGCTTTGGATTGTGTTGTTTGTTTTTTAATATTGAGCTGCATAAGCTGTCTTTATATTTTGGAGTTTAATCCTTTGCCTGTTGATTTGTTTGAAAATATTTTCTCCCATTCTGAGGGTTGTCTTTTCATCTTGTTTGTAGTTTCATTTGCTGTGCAAAAACTTTTAAGTTTCATTTGGTCGCATTTGTTTATGTTTGTTTTTATTTTCATTACTCTAGGAGGTGGGTCAAAAAAGATCTTGCTGTGATTTATGTCAAAGAGTGTTCTTCCTATGTTTTCCTCTAAGAGTTTTACAGTGTCTGGTCTTACATTTAGGTCTCTAATCCATTTTGAGTTTATTTTTCTTTATGGTGTTAGGGAGGGTTCTAATTTCATTCTTTTACATGTAAATTTCTAGTTCTCATAGCACCACTTATTGAAGAGACTTTCTTTTGTCCATTGTATATCCTTGCCCCCTTTGTCATAGATTAGTTGACCATAGGTGGATGGGTTTATCTCTGGGCTTTCTATGCTGTTCAATTGATCTATATTTCTGTCTTTGTGCCAGTACCATATTGTATTGATTACTGTAGCTTTGTAGTATAGGCTGAAGTCCAGGAGCCCGATTGCTCCAGCTCTGTTTCTTTCCCTCAAGACCACTTTGGCTATTTGGTGTCTTTTGTATGTCCATACAAATTTTAAGATTTTTTTTCTAGTTCTGTAAAAAATGCCATTGGTAATTTGATAGGGGTTGCATTGAATATGTAGATTGCCTTGAGTAGTACAGTCATTTTCACAAAATTCATTCTTCCAATCCAAGAAGATGGTGTATCTCTCCATCTGTTTCTTTCACCTTTAATTTCTTTCATCAGTGTCTTATGTTTTCTGCATACAGGCCTTTTGTCTCCCTAGGCAGGTTTATTCCTAGGTATATTATTATTTTTCTTGCAATGGTAAATGGGAGCGTTTCCTTAATTTCTCTTTCAGATTTTTCATCATTAGTGTATAGGAATGCAAGAGATTTCTGTGCATTAATTTTGTATCCTGCCACTTTACCAAATTCATTGATTAGCTCTAGTAGTTTTCTGGTAGCATCTTTGGCATTCTCTATGTATACTATCATGTCATCTGCAAGCAGTGACAGTTTTACTTCTGCTTTTCCTAATTTGTATTCTTTTTATTTCTTTTTCTTCTATGATTGTCATGGCTAGGACTTCCAAAACTATGTTGAATAGTAGTGAGAGTTGTCATCCTTGCCTTGTTCCTGATCTTAGGGGAAATGCTTTCAGGTTTTCACCATTGAGAATGATGTTTTCTGTGGGTTTGTCGTATATGGTCTTTATTATGTTAAGGTAGGTTCCTTCTATGTCCAATTTCTGGAGAATTTTTACCATAAATAGGTGTTGAATTTTGTCAAAAGCTTTTTCTGCATCTATTGAGATGATCATATGCTTTTTCTTCTTCAATTTGTTAATATGGTGTATCACATTGATTGATTTGCATATATTGAAGAGTTCTTGCATTCCTGGGATAAAACCAACTTGATCATGATGTATGATCCTTTTAATGTGTTCTTGGATTCTGTTTCCTAGTACTTTGTTGAGGATTTTTGCATCTATCTTCATCAGTGATATTGGTCTGTAATTTTCTCTTTTTGTAATATCTTTGTCTGGTTTTGGTATCAGGGTAATGTTGGCCTCATAGAATGAGTTTGGGAGTGTTCCTTCCTCTGCAATTTTTTGGAAGAGTTTGAGAAGGATGTGTGTTTGATCTTCTCTAAATGTTTGATAGAATTCACCTGTGAAGCCATCTGGTCCTGGACTTTTGTTTGTTGGAAGATTTTTTATCACGGTTTCAATTTCATTACTTGTGGTTGTTCTGTTCATATTTTCCATTTCTTCCTGGTTTAGTCTTGGAAGGTTATACCTTTCTAAAAATTTGTCCATTTCTTCCAGGTCATCCACTTTATTGGCATAGAGTTGCTCGTAGTAGTCTCTTAGGATGCTTTGTATTTCTGTGTTGTCTGTTGTAACTTCTCCTTTTTCATTTCTAATTTTATTGATTTGAGTCTTCTACCCCTTTTTCTTGATGAATCTGGCTAATGGTTTACCAGTTTTGTTTATCTTCTCAAAGAACCAGCTTTTAGTTTTATTGATCTTTGCTATTGTTTTCTTTGTTTCTATTTCATTAATTTCTGCTCTGATTTTTATGATTTCTTTCCTTCCATTAGCTTTGTGTTTTGTTTGTTCTTCATTCTCTTGTTCCTTTAGGTGTACGGTTAGATTATTTATTTGAGATTTTTCTTGTTTCTTGAGGTAGGCTTGTATAGCTATAAACTTCCCTCTTAGAACTGCATTTTCTGCATCCCATAGGCTTTGGATTGTCGTGTTTTCATTGTCATTTGTCTCTAGGTATTTTTTGATTTCCTCTTTGATTTCTTCAGTGATCTCTTGGTTATTTAGTAACGTATTGTTTAGCCTCCATGTTTTTGTAATTTTTACGTGTGCTTTTCCCTGTATTTGGTTTCTAATCTCATTACGTTGTGGTCAGAAATGATGCTTGATATGATTTCAATTTTCTTAAATTCACTTAGGCTTGATTTATGACACAAGATGTGATCTATCCTGGAGAATGTTCTGTGCACACTTGAGAAGGAAGTGTAATCTGCTGTTTTTGGATGGAATGCCTTATAAATATCAATTAAATCTATCTGGTCTATTGCTCTGTTTAAGCTTGTCTTTCCTTTTTAATTTTCTGTTTGGATGATCTGTCCATTGGTGTAAGTGAGGTGTTAAAATCCCCCACTATTATTGTGTTACTGTCCATTTCCTCTTTTATAGCTGTTAGCAGTTACCTTATGTATTGCGGTGCTCCTATGTTGGGGGCATATATATTTATAATTGTTATATTTTCTTCTTGGATTGATCCCTTGGTCATTATGTAGTGTCCTTCCTTGTCTTTTGTAACATTCTTTAGTCTATTTTATCTGATATGAGTATTGCTACTGCAGTTTTCTTTTGATTTCCATTTGCATGGAATACCTTTTTCCATTCCCTCACTTTCAGTCTGTATGTGTCCCTAGGTCTGAAGTGGGCCTCTTGTAGACAGCATATATATGGGTCTTGTTTTTGTATCCATTCAGCGAGCCTGTGTCTTTTGGTTGGAGCATTTAATCCATTCACGTTTAAGTTAATTATTTTATGCATGTTCCTCTTACCATTTTCTTAATTATTTTGGGCTTGTTTTTGTAGGTCCTTTTCTTCTCTTGTGTTTTCCACTTAGAGAAGTTCCTTTAGCATTTGTGGTTAGAGCTGGTTCAGTGGTACTGAATTCTCTTAGCTTTTGCTTGTGTGTAAAGCTTTTGATTTCTCCATTGAATCTGAATGAGATTCTTGCAAGGTAGAGTAATCTTGGTTGTAGGTTCTTCCTTTTCATCACTTTAAATATGTCATGCCACTGCCTTCTGGCTTGTTTAATTTCTGCTGAGATATCAGCTGTTATCCTTATGGGAGTTCCCTTGTATGTTATTTGTTGTTTTTCCCTTGCTGCTTTCAATAATTTTTCTTTGCCTTTAATTTTTGCCAATTTGATTACCATGTGTCTTGGCGTATTTCTCCTTGGGTTTATCGTGTATGGGACTCTCTGTGCTTCCTGGACTTGGGTGGCTATTTCCTTTCCCATGTTAGGGAAGTTTTCGACTATAATCTCTTCAAATATTTTCTCGGGTCCTTTCTCTCTCTCTTCTCCTTCTGGGACTCCTATACTGCGAATGTTGTTGCGTTTAATGTTGTCCCAGAGGTCTCTTAGGCTTTCTTCATTTCTTTGCATTCTTTCCTCTTTATTCTGTTTAGCAGTGAATGCCAACATTCTCTCTTTCAGGTCACTTATGTGTTCTTCTGCCTCAGTTATTCTGCTATTGATTCCTTCTAGTGTATTTTTCATTTTACTTATTGTATTGTTCATTTCTGTTTGTTTGTTCTTTAATTCTTCTAGGTCTTTTTTAAACATTTCTTGCATTTTTGATCTTTGCCCCCATTGTTTTTCCGAGGTCCTGGATCATCTTCACTATCATTATTCTAAATTCTTTTTCTGGAAGGTTGCCTATCTCCACTTCATTTAGTTGTTTTTCTGGGGTTTTAACTTGTTCCTTCATTTGGTGCATAGCCCTCTGCCTTTTCATCTTGTCTATCTTTCTGTGAATGTGGTTTCTGTTCCACAGGCTGCAGGATTATCTATTATATATTTAAATTGTCAATTTCTTCTTGAGTCACTTTTGATATTTTGTGGCTTTCTTCCAATTTGACCATTTTATTTAAGTCATCTAATTTTCTGGCATATAGTTGTTCATAGTATTCCCTTATAATTCTTTTTATTTCTTAGTAAGTTAGTAGCTATGACAGTTTTTTCATTTATTATTTTATTAATTTGAGTCTTCTCTCTCTCTCTCCTCTCTCTCTCTTTCTCTCTGCCAGTGTACCTAATTGTTACAATTTCATTGATCTTTTTGAAGAATCAACTTTTAGTTTAATTTATTTTCACTTATCCTTTTTATTCTCTATTTTATTAACTTTTGTTGTGTTTTTTTTAGCTCCTTGTTTTGAGTTTGGTTTCTTTGTCTTGTTTCAGTGTCTTAAGGTGAACGTGTAGGCTGTTGATAATTTCTTTCTTAAGGTAAGCTTCTACTTGTATAAATTTCCCTCTAAGCACTGATTTTGCTGCATCTAATTTTGTTTTCTAAATTTGTCATCTTTTTTGTTTCTCAACTTTTCTTCTGCCTTCTTTTGTATTAAGTGAATATATTCTAGTGTAACATGTTAATTCCTTTATTTTTTTTCACTGTATATTTTTTTAGTTATTTTCTCAGTGGTAGCTCTATCACTCACCATATCCATGTTGACTTTTAAGAATCAACTTCAATTTTATATTAGCTTAATTCCCATTATATATACATACACATTGTTTTATACCATTGATTCTTAAATGAGGTAAGAAAAAAATATGCATTTATACTATCTTTTAAAATTATATATAATAATTACCTTTACTGGTACTCTCTTGTTTTTCATGTGGATTCATGTTTCCATCAGGGTTTACTTGTTTTTGAACTCAAAAACTGCCTTTAGTGTTTCTTGTTAAGGTGGGTCAGATAGAAATCAATTCATTCAGTTTTTATTTATCTGGCAGTGTCTTTATTTTGCCTTCATAATGCAAAATATTTTTACTGGCTATAAGATTCTTGGTTGACAGGTTTTTGTTTTTTGTTTTTAGTTTCAGCACTTTTATTGTCATCTGTGCATTCTGGCCCCATTGTTTCTAATAGGAAGCCAGCTTTAATCTAATTGGGGTTACTATACACATTACAAGTCATTTTTCTCTTGCTGCTTCCTGGATTTTATCTTTGTCTTTCACTTTCAGTAGTTTTGCTATGATGTGTCTGGGTGTAGATATATCTTTGTATTTATTATTCTTGGAGTTCACTGAGCTCTAGAATGCATAGATTATGTGTTTCAGAAAATCTGAGAACTTTTAAACCATTATTTCTTCACATATTTTTTCTGCTCCTTTTTCTTGCTCCTCTCCTTCTGGTACATCCATTACATGTATTATGGTGTACTTAAGTATGTCCTACATTTTTCTGAGGCTCTGTTTATATTTCTTCATTCTGTTTTTTTCTCTGTTTTTGGATTATATAATATATACTGATCTATTTTCAAATTTTCTCATACTTCTGGCAGTTCAAATCTACTGTTGTTACCCTTTAATTAATTTTTAATTTCCACTTATTGCATTTTTTCACTCCAGAATTTCTACTTGGTTGTTTTTTTTTTTTTTTTTTTTACAATTTCCATCACTTCATTTATATTCTCTATTTCATGAGACATTATCTTTATACCTTTATTTCCTTTGGTTCTTTAAACATACTTACAATGGCTACTTTGAAGATTTTGTTAAATCTGACATCCATTCCTTCTTAAAGCCAGTTTCTAATGCCTGATTTTTTCCCTTTGTATTTGTCAATTGTTCTTGTTGTTTTGCTAGTCTCATACTTTTTTGTTTTTAAACTAAACATTCTAGGTAATATGTTATAGCAACTCTGGATACTAATTTTCTTCCCCCTTTCTCTGGGACTTATTGTTGGTGCCATTTTCTTGCTTATTTTTTTGGTAAATTTCCGAGTGTATTTTGGTGAAATCTGTTTCCCCCAAGTGTGAAGACTCTATTATCACTTTTCAGAGCATGCAACCCTGGGTATGTGTACTGTCACCCTAGGATAACAGTGATTTTTAGGAAGGCTTTCTTGAACTGTTTATTTTCCTGATCTCTTTTTAAGTTATCTTTTTCATTTGCATTATACCCTGCCCATTAGGCTCCATTAATTACTGGTTGATTGTTCTATTGTTTTTGACAGTGGCCTGAAACAAAAATCACTCAACAGTCCAATCCAGTTAAGTTGAGGGTAGTTTATGAGGCTGGTCTTTGATAAGTGTTCTGACCCCATGATGTTTCTTCTTAGTTGTCTATCTGCTTCTTTCTGGTGAACTAACTAGCCTATGGTTTTGCTTTAGTTCTTAATTAAGAGGAGCTATTTTATTCTTTCAAGGGTACCTTTAGTCTTAAAATTCCCTACATTCTGTTTCAAATAAAATCAGTTGCTTCGAGAAAAGCTTGAGGAATCTATTTTCTTATGGACTGCTTCTTTCCCAGGAAAAACTCTCTGAGTACTTGGTGAGGTTGTAGTCTTTGACTATCTTACCTTCCATATACCAATGAGTTTGGGTGTGGGCAACCAGAATTCCAGTATTTTTGGCTTTCCATACCTCAGGTACAGCCTCCATCTTATGGGTAGGTTTTGGGTGGAGGAAAGGAGCCCTAAACCTCTTGGCTACAGTCACCAGGAATTTGGCTACTTCTGTCTGGAATGAAAGGAACTGATACAATCTGGTAGCTTGCCCCTATGGCAAACACTGACTGTGAACCAAGGGGAGAAGGAATCTTATTTTCTCAACCACACTTGCTCAGTGAAAGTTCCATAAAGATGGGCTGGGAGAGGAAAGGGAGTGAGTGGGATGAGGCTCAAATATTGCAGACTTTGGTCATTACCACTGACATTTAAATTTTCTTGAATATATGTTTCCTCATTTGTTGCTTGCCCTTAAGGAAATTTCCACAGACTTCAAATGCTTTTTAGAAAACAATATTGGTCAACTTTGCTTGTTCTGCTGGGGAATGGGTCCATGGAGCACCTCAGGTTGTCATACCAGATGTGAAACTCTCAATGTGGTTTTGTTTTTCATTTCCCTAATAACTTATATTTAGCATTTTATATATTTATTAGCCATATGTATCTCTAAATTGGTAAAATATATATTCAAAAACTGCTTGTTTTTGAATGGGGTATTTTGTGATTTTTATTATAGAGCTGTCAGAGTTCTTTATATATTCTGGATACCAGATCCTTATTACCGCAAGTAATACTGCAAGTAATTACTGCAAGTACTTCCTTCCTTTCAGTGGGTTGTCTTTTTACTTTCCTAATGGTATTCTTTGAAGAACCAAATTTTCTAATTTTGATGAAGTCCAACTTATCTATTTCTTTCTTTTGCCATATATGACTATTTTTCAATCTAGAAACCATTGTCTAATGCAAGTGTATAAAGACTTACTCTTAGGTCTTCTTCTAATAGCTTTATATTTTTAGCTATTTCATTAGGTCTCTGGATCATTTGAAGTTAATTTTTTTAAACGGTGAGAGGAAGGAGTACCACTACATTCTTTTGGACATAGGCTTATTGAAAAGACTATTGCCATTGAAATTTCTTAGCATTCATCAAAAATCAACTAAGAATAAATATCAGAGTTTATTCTAGACTCATAATTCTGACCTATAAGCCCATCTTTATGTCACTACCACAGGGTCTAGATTACTGTAGCTTTATAGTCAAACTTGACATCAAGTAGCATAAGTTTTCCAACTTTGTTTTTCTCCATCAATATTGTGTTGATTGTTCTTAACATTTTGCTTCTCCATAAAATCTTTAGTATTAATTCACAAAATAACTTGCTGAGATTTTGATAGAGATTGCATCCAAGTTCTGTACTTCCTGTAATAAATTTTTAGACTGGACAGCTTGAGTACTTCAATTTTTTTTTTCCTTTTTCAAGGCAGTTTTTGGCTACTATGGGTTACTTTAAATCCCAGGATCTGTTTTTCAATTTTTGAAAAACTGAAATCTGATTTTGATAGGAATTTCTTCGAATCTATAGATCAATGTGGGAATTATTGCCATCTAAAAATATTGTTTTCCAATACATGAATATGGAAAGTTTTTCCATTTAGTTAGACTTCTTGCATTTTCAACAATGGTTTATAGTTTTCATTGTAAAAGTCTTGCACTACTTTGAAATATCTATTCCTAAGTGTTTTATTATTTTTCATGTTTTATAAATGGAACTGTTTTGTTAATTTTAGAGTCTTCACTGCTAGAGTACATATACAATTGAGTTTTGTATACTCACCTACTATTCTGCAACCTTCTGAAACTCTATTTGTTCTGTGGTATTGTTCATGCTTTCTATTTTGGTGATCTTCTGCCTAGCATTTTCCTTTATCAAATTGCTATATGAAGGCCTCCAACTATTATTGTTTAGTTGTTGTTTTCTCCCTTCAATTCTGTAAGTTTTGCCTCACATATTTTGAGGTCTGTTATTAGATGCATATATTGGTATACCTCATTTTATTGCACTTCACAGATACTTCATTTTTTAAAAATTGTGTTGAGCAAGTCTATCAGCATTATTTCTCCAGTAGAATTTGCTCACTTCATGTATTTATGTCATATTTTAGTAATTCTCACAATATATCAAACTTATTATTATTATATTTGTTATGGTGATCTGTGATCAGTGATTTTTGATGTTACTATTCTAATTGCTTTGGGACACAATGAATTATACCCATATTAGGTGGCATACTTAAATGATAAGTGGTGTTTGTATTCTTACTGCTCCCTGTGGCTATTCCCGCATCCCTCTCCCTCTCCTCAGGCATCCCTATTCCTGATACAACGATTTTGAAATTAGGTCAATTAATAGTTTTATGAAGACCTCTAAATGTTCAAGTGAAAGGAAGAGTCACATCTCCTACATTAAACCAAAAGCTATAAATGATTAAGCTTAGTGAGGAAGGCATGTCAAAAGCTGAGATAAGCTGTAAAGTAGGCTTCTTGCACCAAAGTTGTGAATGCAAAGGAAAATTTTTGAAGGAAATTAAAAGTGTTACTCTATGAACAAACAAAAGATAAGAAAGTGAAACAGTGTTTTTGTTGATATGGAGAAAATTTTACTGATCTGTGTAGAAGATCAAACCAGCCACAATATTCCTTCAAGCCAAAGCCTAATACAGAGCTAAGGCCTAACTCACTTCAATTCTATGAAGACTGAGAGAGGTAAGGAAGTTGCAGAAGAAAAGTTTGAAGCTAATGAAATTTGTTTCATGAGGTTTAAAGAAAGAAGCCATTTCCATAACATAAAAGTGCAAGGTGAAGCAGTAAGTACTGAGTAGAGCTGCACAAGTTATCCAGAAAATCTAGCTAAGATAATTCAAAAAGGTGATACACTCAATGAAGGTTCTCAATGTAGACTAAACAGCCTTGTCTTGGAAGGTACCATCAAAGACTTTCATAGCTAAAGAGGAGAAGCCAATGCCTGTATTCAAAGTTTCAAGGGAGAGACTAACTCTCTTGTTTGGGGATAATGGATCTGCTGACTTTAAGTTGAAGCCTATTCTCCTTTACCATTCTGAAATTCCTAGAGCCTTTAAAAATTGTGAGAAATCTACTCTGCCTGTGCTCTCTAAATGGGAAAGCAAAGCCTGGATGATGGCACATCTCTTACAATATGGTTTACTGAATATTTTAACCCCATTGTTGAGACCTACTGCTCAGAAAAAAAAGAAACCTTTCAAAGCATTACTACTCATTAACAATGTACCTGGTCACCCAAGAGTTCTGATAGAGATGTACAATGAGAATAATGTTGTTTTCATGCCTGCTAACATAATGTCCTTTTTGCAACCCATGCATCAAGTAGTAATTTTGACTTTCAAACCTTATTATTTAAGAAATGCATTTTGTAAGCTATAGCTGCAAAAGATAGTAATTCCTCTAATGGATCAGAGCAAAGTAAATTAAAAACTTTCTGGAAATGATTCACCATTCTAGATGTCATTAAGGACATTCGTGATTCATGAGAAAAGGTCAAAATATCAACATTAACGGGAGTTTGGAAGAAGATTTCTATCCTCATGGATGACTTTGAGGGGTTCAAGACTTCAGTGGGGGAAGTAATTGCAGATGTGGTGGAAATAGCAAGAGAACTAGAATTGGAAGTGGAGCCTAAAGACGTGACTGAATTGCTGCAATCTCATGATAAATGACTGATTAGCTGCTTCTTCTGGCTGAGCAAAGAAAGTGGTTTCCTGAGATGAAACCAACTCCTAGTGAAGATGCTGTGAGGATTGTTGATATGATAAAGGGTTTAGAACATTACATAAACTTACTTGATAAACCAGTGACAGGATTTGAGAGGACTGATTCCAATTTTGAAAGAAGTTCCAGAGTGTGTGAAATGCTATCAAACAGCATTGCATGCTACAGAGAAATCATGAAAGGAAAAGTCAATTTATGAGGCAAACTTCACTGTTGTCTTATATATTTATTTTATTTTATTTTATTTACTGTTTTGGCCTTGCCATGCGGCTGTGTGATCTTAATTCCCTGACCACGGATTGAACCTGGGTCCTCAGTAGTGAAAACACAAAGTCCTAACCGCTGAACTGCCAGGGAATTCTCCATTGTTGTCTTATATTAATAGATTACCACAGCCACCCCAATCTCCAGTAACCACCACCCTGATCAGTCAGCATCCATCAACATTGAGGAAAGACCCTCCACAACCAAAAAGTTCACAACTTGCTGATGGCTCAGATAATGATTATCACTTTTTTAACAATATATTTTTTTTAAAAATTGAAGTATGTACGTAGTGCTTTTTAGACATAATGCTATTGCAAACTTAATAGTCTAGTGAAGTATAAACATAAATTTGATATGCATGAAGAAACCAAAAATATCATGTGACTAAGCTTACTGTAATATTCACTTTATTGTGGTGATCTGGAACTGAACCCACAGTATCTTCAAGGAATGCCTGTACCCTTTACAAGACACCTCCTTATTTACTCCTCTCCCATCTCAATCCCTGGTAATCACCACACATTCTACCTACTCCCTTACTCTATTTGTAAGACTCCAGGTTTGTGGGGGTTTTGTTGTTTGTTTTGTTTTGTATTTAGGATCCACATAAAAGTATTTGTTTTTCTGTGTCTCACTTATTTCACATAGCATAATGTCCTTTGGTCTCTTCAGTGTTGCAAATGGCAGAATTTCCTTTTTTAAGGCTGAATAATATTCCACTGCATATATTATATATATGTGTGTATAACATTTTATATATAACATATATGTACTATACATAGATAACCCTAAAGATGTCACCAGAAAACTACTAGAGCTAATCAATGAATTTGGTAAAGTTTCAGGATACAAAATTAAATCACAGAAATCTCTTGCATTCCTATACACTAACAAAAAAAGCTCAGAAAGAGAAATTGAGGAAACTATCTCATTTACCATTGCAACAAAAAGAATAAAATATCTAGGAATAAACCTACCTAAGGAGGTAAAACACCTGTACTCAGAAAACTAGACACCGATGAAAGAAATCAAAGATGATACAAACAGATGGAGAGATATACCTTGTTTTGGATTGGAAGAATCAACACTGTGAAAATGAGTATACTACCCAAAGCAATCTACAGATTCAGTGCAATCCCTATCAAATTACCAATGGCATTTTTTAAAGAACTAGAACAAAAAATCTTAAAATTTGTATGGAGACACAAAAGGCCCTGAAGAGCAAAAGGAATCTTGAGGGAAAAAAATGGAGCTGGAGGAATCAGGCTCCCTGACTGCAGATTATACTACAAAGCTACAGTAATTAAGACAATATGGTACTGGCACAAAAGCAGAAATATAGATCAGTGGAACAGATAGAAAGCCCAGAGATAAACCCATGCACCTATGGTCAACTAATCTATGACAAAGGAGGCAAGGATACACAATGGAGAAATAACAATCTCTTCAATAAGTGGTGCTGGGTAAACTGGACAACTACATGTAAAAGAATGAAATTAGAACACTCCCTAACACCATATACAAAAATAAACTCAATATGTATTAGAGACCTAAATGTAAACCAGACACTATAAAACTCTTACAGTAAAACATAGGAAGAACACTCTTTGACATAAATCACAGCAAGATCTTTTTGACCCACCTCCTAGAGTAATGGAAATAAAAACAAAAGTAAACAAATGGAACCTAATGAAACATAAAAGCTTTTGCACAGCAAAGGAAACTATAAACAAGATGAAAAGACAACCCTCAGAATGGGAGAAAATATTTGCAAACGAATCAATGGAAAAAGGATTAATCTCCAAAATATATAAACAGCTCATGCAGTTCAATATTAAAAAAACAAACAACCCGATCCAAAATGGGCAGAAGACCTAAATAGACATTTCTCCAAAGAAGACATACAGATGGCCAAGGGGCACATGAAAAGCTGCTCAACATCACTAATTATTAGAGAAATGCAAATCAAAAGTACAATGAGGTATCACCTCACACCGGTTAGAATGGTCATCATCAGAAAATCTAGAAACAACAAACGCTAGAGAGGTTGTGGAGAAAAGGGCACCCTCCTACACTCTTGGTGGGAATGTAAATTGATAGAGCCACTATGGAGAACAGTATGGAGGTTCTCTAAAAAACAACAACAAAAAAAATAGAATTCCCATATGACCCAGCAATCCCACTCCTGGGCATATACCTAGAGAAAGCTGTAATTCAAAAAGGCACATGCACCCCAATGTTCATTGCAACACTATTTACAGTATCCAGGCTATGGAAGCAACCTAAATGCCCATCGACAGATGAATGGATTAAGAAGATGTGATACATATATACTATGGAATATTACTCATCCATAAAAAGGAATGAAATTGGGTCATTTGTAGAGACATGGATGGACTTAGAGACTTTCATACAGAGTGAAGTAAGTTCCAAAGAGTAAAACAAATATCATGTTAATGCGTATATGTGGAATCTAGAAAAATGGTACAGATGAACCAGTTTAGAAAGCAGAAATAGAGACACAGTTGTAGAGAACAAACGTATGGACACCAAGGTGGAAAGCAATGTGGGTGGAGTGGTGGTGGGATGAATTAAGAAATTGGGATTGACATATATACACTAATATTTATAAAATAGATAATTAATAAGAACCTGTCAGATAACAATAAGTAAATAAAATTTAAAAAACATATATGGGGCTTCCCTGGTGGCGCAGTGGTTGGGACTCTGCCTGCTGATGCAGGGGACACGGGTTCGTTCCCCGGTCTGGGAGGATCCCGCATGCCGCGGAGCAGCTGGGCCTGTGAGCCGTGGCCGCTGGGCCTGCGTGTCTCGAGCCTGTGCTCCACAGCGGGAGACGCCGCAGCAGTGAGAGGCCCGTGTACCGCAAAAAAGGAAAAAAAAAAAATATATGTGTGTCACATTTGTTTTCATTCATTCATCCATCAATGAACATTTAGTTTGTTTCCGTATCTCAGCTACCATGAATAATGCTGCAATAAACATATAAGTGGATATACCTCTTTGATATAGGGATGTTACTTCTTTTGGACATGTAGCCAGAATAGGGAAATGGTAGTTTAATTTTTAATTTTTTTGAGTAATCTGCATACTGTTTTCCATAATGGCTGTACCAATTTACATTCTCACCAACAATGTACAAAGGTCCCTATTTCTCTACGTACTCACTAACACATTATCATTTGTACTTTTGATGATAGCCATTCTAACAAGTGTTACATATTTTGTGGTTTTGATTTGCTTTTCCATGATGATTAGTGGTGCTGAGCATACTTTCAAATACCTGTTGGTCAGTTGTGTGTCTTCTTTGGGAAAGGATCTATTCTGGTTCTGAACCCATTTTTAATTGGATTATTTGTTTTATTGGTCTTGACATTTAGAGTTCCTTATATATTTTGGATATTACCCCTGTATAGTATGTGTGGTTTGCAAATATTTTATCCCCTCCACAGGTTGCATTTTCATTTGTCTGGTCTTTTCTTTTGCAGTACAGAAACTCTTTAGTTTGATGTTGTTTCACCCACTTGTTTATTTTTACATTTGTTTTCTGTGCTTTTTAGTGTCAAACGCAAAAAATGATGATCATTGGCAAGATCATCGACGAGGAGCTTTCCCCCTATTTTCTTTTCCAAAGTTTTTACGGTTTCAGGGCTTATATTTAAGCCTTTAATCCATTTTCAGTTGAATTTTTGTGTATAGTGTAAGATAAGACTGCAATTTAACTCTTCTGAATGTGAATATCCAGTTTTCCTAACACCATTTATTGAAAAGACTATCCTTTCCCCATTGTGTATTGTTGGTGCCTTTGTTGAAGGTTATTTGACCATATATGTGTAGGTTTACTTCTGGGATCTCTATTCTGTTCTATTGGGCTATGTGTCTGCTTCTATGTCAGTACCATACTGTTTTGATTACTGTACCTTTGTAATACAGTTTGCAATCAGAGAGTGTGATGCCTCCTGCTTTGTCCTTCTTTATCAAGATTGCATGGTCTATTCATGCTGTTTTTTGCTTCCCTACAAATTGTAGGATTGTATTTTCTATTTCTGTGAAAATTGCCATTGGAATTTTGATAGAGAGTGCATTAACTCTGTATATTGCTTGAAGTAGTACGAAATATTTTATTCTTTTCATGCTATTGTAAATGGGATTTTCTTAATTTCTTTTTTAGTTCATTCATTGTTAATATACAGAAATGCAACTGATTTTTGTATGTTGATTTTGTATCCTGCAACTTTTCTGACTTAGTTTATTGTTTTAACATTTTTTGTGGAGTCTTTAGAATTTTCTAAGTGAAATATGTCATCTGCAGAGACAACTTTATTTCTTCATTTCTGATTTGGACAGCTTTTAGTTTTTAAATTAATTTTTATTGTAGTATAATTGCTTTACAATGTTGTTTTAGTTTATACTGTACAGCAAAATGAATCACATATACATATGTCCACTGTTTTTTGGATTTCCTTCCCATTTGGGTCACCACAGTGCATTAAGTAGAGCTCCCGGTGCTCTAGAGTATGTTCTCATTAGTTATCTATTTTATACATAGTATCAATAGTGTATATATGTCAATCCCAATCTCCCAATTCCTCCCACCTCCACCTTCCCCTTTGGTATCCATACATTAGTTCTCTACATCTGTGTCTCTACTTCTGCTTTGCAAATGCAATCACCTATGCCATTTTTCTAGATTCCACATATACGTGTTAATATATGATATTTGTTTTTCTCTTTGTGACTTACTTCACTCTGTATGGCAGTCTCTAGGTCCATCCACGTTTCTACAAATGACCCAATTTCATACCTTTTTATGGCTGAGTAATATTCCATTATATATATGTATCATATCTTCTTTATCCATTCCTCTGTTTATGGATAGTTAGGTTGCTGCCATGTCCTGGTTATTGTAAATAGTGCTGCAATGAACATTGGGGTTCCTGTACCTTTTTGAATTATGGTTTTATCTGGGTATATGCCCAGGAGTGGGATTGCTGAATCGTATGGTAATTCTATTTTTCATTTTTAAAGGAACCTCCATACAGTTCTCCATAGTGGCTGGATCAATTTACATTCCCACCAACAGTGCAGAAGGATTCCCATTTCTCCACACCCTCTCCAGCATTTATTGTTTGTAGATTTTTTGATGATGGCCATTCTGACTGGTGTGAGGTGATACACCATTGTAATTTTGATCTGCATTTCTCTAATAAT
This sequence comes from Neophocaena asiaeorientalis asiaeorientalis, assembly GCF_003031525.2. Classification (NCBI taxonomy): domain Eukaryota; kingdom Metazoa; phylum Chordata; class Mammalia; order Artiodactyla; family Phocoenidae; genus Neophocaena; species Neophocaena asiaeorientalis. The sequence goes on from NW_020173777.1 coordinate 451,895, forward strand.
TAATGATGTTGAACATATTTTCATGTGTTTGTTGGACAGCTGTATGTCTTCTTTGGAGAACTGTCTATTTAGATCTTCCACCCATTTTTTAAGTGGGTTGCTTGTTTTTTTGACATTGAGCTGCATGAGCTATCTGTATATTTTGCAGGTTAATCCCCTGTTGGTTGCTTCATTTGCAAATATTTTCCCCCATTCTGAGGGTTGTCTTTTCATTTTGTTTATGGTTTCCTTTGCTGTGCAAAAGCTTTTAAGTTTAATTAGGTCCATTTGTTTATTTTTGTTTTAATTTTCATTACTCTAGGAGGTAGGTCAAAAAAGATGTTGTGATTTATGTCGAAGAGTGCTATGCCTATGTTTTCCTCTATGAGTTTTATAGTGTCTGGCCTTACATTTAGGTCTTTAATCCATTTTGTGTTTATTTTAGTCTTTTCATTTTGTTTATGGTTTCCTTTGCTGTGCAAAAGCTTTTAAGTTTAATTAGGTCCATTTGTTTATTTTTGTTTTAATTTTCATTACTCTAGGAGGTAGGTCAAAAAAGATGTTGTGATTTATGTCGAAGAGTGCTATGCCTATGTTTTCCTCTATGAGTTTTATAGTGTCTGGCCTTACATTTAGGTCTTTAATCCATTTTGTGTTTATTTTTGTGTATGGTGTTTTCATTTCATTCTTTTACATGTAGCCGACCAGTTTTCCCAGCACCATTTATTGAAGAGGTTGGCTTTTCTCCATTGTATATTTTTGCCTCCTTTTTCATAGATTAGGTGACCATAGGTGTGTAGGTTTATCTCTGGGCTTTCTCTCATTTTCCATTGATCTATAGTTCTGTTTTTGTGCCAGTGCCATACTCTATTGATTACTGTAATTTTGTAGTATATAGCCTGAAGTCAGGGAGACTGATTCCTCCAGTTCCGTTTTTCTTTCTCAAGATTGCTTTGGGTGTTCAGGGTCTTTTGTGTTTCCATACAAATTAAAAATTTTTTTTCTAATTCTTTGAAAAGTGCCATTGGTAATTTGATAGGGATTGCATTGACTCTGTATATTGCCTTGTGCAACATAGTCATTTATATCTTTTTTTCCTTAATTTCTCTGGGTTGTACCATGTTGAAAAGAACTGGCAAGAGTGGGCATCCTTGTCTTGTTTCTGCATTTAGAGGAAAAGCTTTCAACTTTCAGCAGTGAATATGATGTTAGCTAAGGGCCTGTCATATATATCTTTTATTATGTTGAGGTACATTCATTCTGTAACAAATTTGTTTAGAGTTTTTATCATGAAAGAAGTTTGCATTTTGTGCAATGTTTTTTCTGCATATTTTGAAATGATCATATGATTTTTTATCTTTCATTCTGTTCATGTTGTATATCAAATGTATTGATTTACATATGTTGAACCATCCCAGGGCTAAATCTCACTTGATCATGGTGTATCATCTTTTTAATGTGTTGTTGAATTGGTTTGGTAGAATTTTCTTTAGGATTTTTGCACCTATGTTCATCATGGATATTGGCCTGTAATTTCTTTTCTATCAATGGTCTTGTCTAACTTTGGTATGAAGGTAATTTTCAACTTATAAAATGAGTTTGGAGGTGTTCTTTCCTCTTGATGCTTTGGGAAGTCAAGCTATCTGGTAGTGGTCATTTCTTATTGGGAGTTTGTTTGCTTGTTTTTTTGCAGTATGCAGGCCTCTCACTGTTGTGGCCTCTCCCGTTGCGGAGCACAGCCTCCCGACGTGCAGGCTCAGTGGCCATGGCTCATGGGTCCAGCTGCCCTGTGGAATGTGGGATCCTCCCGGACTGGGGCATGAACCCGTGTCCCCTGCATAGGCAGGCGGACTCTCAACCACTGTGCCATGTTTATTGGGAGTTTTTGATTACTGATTCAATCTCAGTAATTATTGGTCTATTCAAATTTTCTGTTTCTTCCTGAATCAATCTTGGTATGCTGTATGTTTGTAGCAATTTGTCAGTTTCTTCTGGGTTATCCAATTGCTATCATATGCTTATCTTATAATATTTGGTATTCCTATCATATCAGTTGGAATGTCTCATCTTGAATTTCTGATTTTATTTAAGTCTTCTCTCCTTTTTTGTAATCTAGTAAAGGACTGTCAATTTTGTTTATCTTACAGAAAACCTACTCTCAATTTACTTTAACTTTTTATTGTTTTTATAGCTTCTTTCATTTATTTCTTCTCTGATATGTAAGCATTTCATCTGTTAATTTTGTGCTTAGTTTTTTCTCCATTTTCTTATTTCTTAAAGTATATAATGTTAGGTTGTTTATTTGAGATTTTTTTCTTAATAAAATGTTCATCACTATGAAAATTCCTTTTTAGAATTGATTTTGCTGCATTCCATAAGTTTTAGAATGTTATGTTTCCCTTTTGTTTGTCTCAAGATTTTAAAAATTTCTCTTTAGATTTCTTCTTTGATGCCCTGGTTGTTCAGGTGTGTATTATTTAAGTTCCAAATATTTGTGGATGTTTCAGTTTCTGTCATTTTACTGACTTCTACTTTTATAACATTGTGGTCACAAAAAAGATACTTGATATGATTTCAGTCTTAAATTTGTTAAGATGTGTTTTCGGTCATAAGATACAATGTATCCTTGAGAATGTTCTGTGTGCAATTGAGAAGAATGTGTATGCTGCCACTGGATGGAATGTTATATATATGTCTATTAAGTCTCTTTGATTTAAAGTGTAGTTCCTGTCCAGTGTTTCTTTATTGATTTTCTCTCTGCATGATCTATGCATTGTTGAAAGTGGGGTATGGAAGTCCCCTACTATTATTTTATTGCTATATATTTCTCCCTTTATTTCTGTTAATATTTGCTTTACATACTTAGGTCCTCTGATATTGGGCACATCTTGTTGTCTTCCTTTGTGATTTGATTATTTTTTTTTGTAATGTCATGCTTTGATTTACTTCTCTTTTTCTTTTTTTGTATCTACTATAGGTTTTTTCTTTGTGGTTCCCATGAGGCTTACATAAAATACCTTATAACAGTCTACTTAGGTTGATAATTTAATTTTGATAGCAGGCTGAAACTAAACTTTTACTTTCTTCCACCCATATTTCATTCACTTTTTTTGAAGTATGTCACTTTAATTAATTTATTTTATTTTAATTTTTTACATCTTTATTGGAGTATAATTGCTTTACAATGGTGTGTTAGTTTCTGCTTTGTAACAAAGTGAATCAGTTATACCTATACATATGTTCCCATATGTCTTCTGTCTTGTGTCTCTCTCCCTCCCACCCTCCTTATCCCACCCCTCTAGGTTGTCACAAAGCACCGAGCTGATGTCACTGTGCTATGCGGCTGCTTCCCACTAGCTATTTATTTTACGTTTGGTAGTGTATATATGTCCATGCCACGCTCTCAGTTTGTCACAGCTTACCCTTCCCCCTCCCCATATCCTCAAGTCCATTCTGTAGTAGGTCTGTTTGATGTCACAATGTACATTTTTTTATTGTGTATCCATTAACAAATTATTGTAGCTTTCCTATTTCTAATATTTTGTATTTTAACCTTTATCCTAGAAGTTAAAGTGATTTACACACCACCCTTACAGTACTAGAATAGTCTGAATTTGACTATACACTTATTTTAACAGTGAGTTTTTTTTACTTCCATATGTTTTCATGTTACTAATTAGCATCTTCTCAATTCAGCTTGATGTCCCTTTGGCATTTCTAGTAAGACAGGCTTAGCAGTGTTGCAGTCTCTCAGCTTTTATTTATCTGGGAAAACTGTTATTTTTCCTTCATTTATGAAGGATAACTTTGCCAGTTAAAATATTCTTTTTTTTTTTGCATTCATTTTTTCTTTAGGTATTTGAATACATTATACCACTCTCTCTACTTGCCCACAAGGTTTCTGCTGAGAAACCACAGATAACCTTACAGGAATAAACCACATCTTTAAGCAATCTTCTAGTAGTTTTAAAGGCATAGTACACTGAACCCATAACTTGACAGTCAAAATTCACTCATTCCACAACTATTTGTTGTATATGACAAGTCTCTTTGCTTTTGGTGATTTCAAAATTACCTTTTCCTTTAATTTTTGATTATTTGATTATAATGTGTCTCAGATAAGTCATCTTTGGGTTGAAGCTGTTTAGGTATCTCTGAGCTTTATGTAACTAGATGTCCATATCTCTCCTCAGATTTGGGAAATTTTTAGCCATTATTTCTTTAAATAATCTTTATGCTCTCTTTCTTTGTTTCTTCTCCTTCTGGAAGTCCCATAATACATGTATTACTTTTTTGATGTTGTCCCATATCTCTCCTCATATATAGGAAGTTTTCAGCCATTACTTATTTAAATAAGCTTTATGCTCACATGCTTTGCCTGTTCTCCTTTTGGAAGAACCATAATACATGTTTTAGTTTTTATGATGTTGTTCCATTAATCCCATAAGCGTTATTCATTCATTTTCATTCTTTTTTCTTCTCTGACTGGATAATTTTAAATAAACTCTGCTATCGTTCACAGATTCTTTCTTCTGCTTAATCAAGTCTGTTGTGGATGCTCTCTATGGCATTTTTCATTTCATTCATTGTATTCTTTAGCTCCAGAATTTCTATATGGTTCCTTTTTATGATGTCTACTTTTTGCTGAACTTATGATTTTGTTCATGTATTATTTTTCCAATTTCATTGAGCTATTTAACTGTGTTATGTTGTAACTATTTGAGCTTCCTTAAAATAATTGTTTTGAATTCTTTGTTGGGCAATTTGTAGATCTCTATTCCTTTGGGGTCAGTTACTGGAAAATTATTATGTTCCTTACATGGAAACATGTTTCCTTGTTTTTTTTTTTTTTCTTTTTGCGGTACGTGGGCCTCTCACTGTTGTGGCCTCTCCCGTTGCAGAGCACAGGTTCTGGATGTGCAGGCTCAGCGGCTATGACTCACGGGCCCAGCCACTCTGTGTCATGTGGGATCTTCCTGGACCGGGGCATGAACCCATGTCCCTGGCATCGGCAGACGGACTCTCAACCACTGCACCACCAGGGAAGCCCCGTCCTTGTTTTTTAATGTTCCTTGCAGTTTTGTGTAGCTGTCTTTTCATTTGTAGAAGCAATCACCTCCTCCAGTCTTTACTGACTGACTTTAGGAAAGTAAAGCTTCACCAATCAGCCTGGCTAGTGATTCTGAGAGTCTCTGAGACATAGTCTATGGATGTGCCTGCTCCACACTTCTTATTTCCTCTTGGTGAGCAATTCTTAATATTGTGTGCCTTCTTTTGATTATGCAAAGCCAGGTTGAATGCTGAGAATCTCTTGCTTGTTTTCCATAAGGTGACGCCCTGAACTGTTCAAGTTTGTCTGCCTTATCCCAATCCCACAGAATCAAGCTGATTTTCTGTGTGTGCTTGTGAGCCATTTGCAATGGCTTGCATTTGATGTCTTCAGGGTTGCAACCAAGGAACCAGTCACAGGGAGTGCATGAGATGTACAGAACATTAGGACTAGGTTGTGTTCACAGGTGAGGTGTCCCAAACAACTCATGGGTGGGTTTCCTGATGGAGTCCATGAGGCAGTTGGAAGGTTCCACAGCCTTTTGATAAGTTCTGAGCCTTCTGTGCTGTTCTCCCATGGTCTCTCAACCCTTTGGCCATGCTTATCACCTCATTATTTTGCATCAGAGGACAAATAAGTGGGCTCTTGGGCAACACCTCACATGGCAGGGGAAGCCAGGCACTCACTTACCATGCTATACTTTCCCCCATGGGAGAAATCATGGACTGAGGATGTCTATCTTAGAACTGAACTGTGCTACCTTTGGGAAAGAGTGTTGTAGTTAAAGTGAAATGGTTCTTTTTACCCTCTTCAACGTATCTATACTTGGATTTTTTGCTCCAACAGTGTGCTGGAACTTCTCAAATGAAACCTTGGGCTTCCACAAAGATACTCTCAGCCAGGAGAATGGTAGAATACTATTCTGCTATCTTCCCGATATCCTGTGGACCCCTACCTCAAATTTCAACTGTAATGTAATCTAAGGTCTATGGTAACATACTGAGGTAATTTTATGAAACTTGAGAGCTGAAAATGTCTTGAAATATAAGTACACATTTCAGACTGATATGGCTCATACTCCTTATTTAAGAAGCTGGCAATAAACTCAGAGCATTTGTCCCCTCCATTCACACTGACCCAAGCCATGTGAAGTTCTTAAGGTACATAGAATAATGGGGCTCTGTGAAGCTCAAGCACTTGACAAGAGGAGTGAGGCAGGAAAGAATAAGCAAACTGAATCTGGTCAGATACCAAGAGATGATAGATGGCATGACAATCTTAGCAAGCTGGGTGAGAGAAGAATCAAAAGAGCTGAGATTAGGCACCAAACCAGATTACAAAGGAAACAATCTAAGATTCAATGTGGTGGGGATAATTTTGGAGGAAAGTATATGGAGTAAAACTATTCTGTACTGACAAGAAATATTTAGAAGACCAGGAGCCCCATATCTTTAAGCAATCTTCCACTAGTTTTAAAGGCATAGTACACTGTACCCATAACTTGACAGTCAAAATTCACTCATTCCACAAATATTTGTTGAATGCCTACTACGTGTACACATTACAGACACAGAAGTCAAAAAGACAGGCTTGATCTCTTTCCTGGTGGATGATATAGTCTGGCAAGCGAAGGTAAGACATTGAACAAGTAATTACAAGTGAATGGGTCACAAGGAAACCTTCCCAGAGGATGTGTATGCGTGTGTGTGTGTGTGTGTGTGTGTGTGTGTGTGTGTGCACGCACATGCATGCGTGCGTGCATTAGGTCAGGAAAATGATCTTTCTGAAGGAATTGTATCTTCACATTGTTCACATTTTGGATTGAGCTGAGAAGGGCATTCTAGGAGAAAGGATTGCCATAATTGAACTTTAGAAATAGAAAGTTATCCGGAAAATTTCAAGGATTAAATAAATCCAGCTTTGTTTTAGGGACAGTGGCCTGCATAAGGCAGGAAGACCAAATAACATGGTAGTTAAAGCCCTTACAACTTTGGAGTAGTTTGGACAAGTTATGTAACCTATGAATCTCCTTTCTTTCATTTATAAAATGGGAATCATTTGTGCATAATGAAGATTAAAATTAAATAAATTAGATAATTCATGTAAGCTAGCTAACACAGTTATACAAGTTATACAAAACACATCAAGGTTTTGATGATGATAATAATGATAATGATGATGGCTAACAGCAGGAGATGATAGGTTGGGACTGTGAATGCCAAACTGAGTGTTTAGAACATTATTCTGTCAAGCACTGGGTAGCCACTGGGGAGTTTAAGCAAATGTAATATGACAAAATTTTCTAAACTGCAATGCCAATTATAATAGGCTGAGTATAAGCAGAGTTTCCAAACTTGAGTACAAAATCATCACACACATACACACCACATACACTAACCTGTAACAAAAACAACTGATCTTTGATTTCTGTCCAAGATACAGATCTCTAGAAAACCCACCCTGTCCAAAAGTTTCCCTCTGGATCAAAGGACATGTAATAGACATTATTCGTACTTACCTAATATCTTTTCTCCCCTTTCTACACACCTGATGTTCTTTCAGTATCCATCTCTTCCCTCAAGCACTCCTGGGACTCAGAGGAAGCCAACCCAACCTCAGCTCCCACTCCAACATCAACTTCAACACCAGGGCTGGTATAGACTAGTCTGTGGGTCTTATCCCCTTCGCCACAATAGTTGATTCAGAGACCTAGGCCTAAACCAGTAAACCCATATTATTCTCCTAGCCAGTGGCTGGCTCAGGAATGAACATGTGAGCCAACTCAGGCCAATGAAATGTAAGGAGAGGTTTATTGGAGATTTTTAGGAAAGGAAAAAATAATTCCAGAAATGATTATACTCTTTCTGGACATTTCAGTGTGTGCTGGAAAGTGCTACAAACATTTTGCCACTATGAGAAAATCCAAGTTGAAGAGTGTATCTGCATACAGAGAGTGTACAGCTAAGTAACATATGGATAAACAAAAAAGATCCCAAAAAGACTCCGAAGTTTCTAGTTTAAGTGACTGGGTCATTGGTGCTGTTACTGGCAAGAATGGGAAAAAGCGGGTGTGAGGTAGATTCAGATGAAAGATGGTTAATAAGATTTGGGGTATATTGAATTTAAATAACTAATCATTATCAAGTTTATTTCCATTTATTTATTTAAGAAAAGTACCTAAGACTTGATAAAGCCAACCCTGAAGCCATCCTCTCTACTTAAAGTTATACAAACCAATAGAGGTTCTTAATTTAGCTTCTTTGAGTCTGTTTTCTACTTCTTGCAGCCAAAACACATTAATAAATAAAGTGTTTAAAAACAAAATTCACCATTGATGGCAAAAAAGAAATAATTATATTCATATTAGCTACCATTTATTGAATATCTACAATGGACCAGGCAATGCCACCCAGGATTTTGAGGCCCTGTTCTAGCCTTCCTCTAGGTACAATCTTCCCACAGAGTGAATAGTCTACAAGGCCAAGGGGACATACCCTTGGTTACATTGTCTCACATTCCAATTCCTTCCTTTAAGTTCTCACATGGTCTCCAGGTATTTTAGGTGTCCTGCAACATATTGTGCTGCTATTGTTGTCAACCTTGTACAAACACTAGTACCTAAAGAAGCCACTTAATATGGTAAGATGTTCTTTTTGTGTCCACTTCATAGATCTTCCTTTCCACTCTAACAGCTCTGATGCTGAAATTGAAGAGAAGAAATTCCCTTTCCGACCAGTTGAACATTTAACATATAGCCACAGAACCATGCTTGGCATCCTTGCTGACCAGATAGAGATGATAAGAGGAATAAATGATTTAAAAAATAACCAAAATTTCCAACTTACAACTTGCTAAGAGGGTGGATCTTATGGTGTTTTTATTACAAAAAATAGTAATAATAAAAGGAGTAGGAGGTAACTTTAATGGCTATGTCTATGGCATTGGTGGTAATAGTTTCACTGCTTTGTATTTATATTCAAACTCACTGAGTTGTATATATTAAATATGTACAAATTTTGCTTCAATAAAGTGATTTAAAAATAAAATTCACCATTGATAGCAAAAAGAAAGTAACCATATTCATATTAGCTACCGCTTATTGAATATCTACAATAGGCCAGGTAGTGCCACCCAGCATTTTGAGGCCCTGTTCTAGCCTTTCTCTAGGTACAATCTTCCCCACAGAGTGAATAGTCTACAAGGACAAGGGGACATGCCCACAAAGAGACTACACCTCTTTTTTCAGACCACATTCCAGGGGCCCACATGTGCACATGCAAGGCCCTTCTCAGTATAGAGCAGAGCCAATCATGGGAAGATAAAAGGGATGTACTGAAGGCTGAGAGATAGCTCTCCCACATGCCAGCACATTTTGGCATGGAACTATCAGAAGTGTAAGAATTCTACATTCGAATCTGGGCTTCAAAGTTGTTATAAAGATGTATTTGTCAAAGTAGGAGATATTAACATTTTATTTAACAGTTAGTCAACTTGATTAATAACCTGTAAATATTTAGACATATGATATATGGACCTCCATTTCTATTCTTGATCCAAGCTCTACAAATGTTAAAGGCAGAGTACCTGTGTTATCAGAGCCTGTGCATATATATGATTTCATTTAAGCCTCATAACAAACCATCCTGTGTAGCTAAGAGTTACTAACCTATTTTACATTTTGTAAGGGAGGAGATTTTGAAGAACAAGGGTTATCCCTGCTCTCAAATACTACAAATGACTTAAAGAGAAAGAATATCAAAAAGGACCCTGAATTTGACAAGAAGTTTTTAAACACAATCTTCAAGAATTCATTAGATTAGTGGAGTTTGAAACTAGATTGTCTAACAGAAACAGCACAAGTGGTTGGAAATGGAAACATCAAGTTGAGGGCTTCTCTTTGAAGTTTGGAGGAAGTATGCCTGTCTATTGTAGAGGATATCAAATCATGTGTGAAGTCAGTGTGAGGAGAAAAAGTGAAGACACTTTAGGAAATAAAGATGAATGTTAGGAGAAGATGTATCTCAACAGAGAGTGGCAGTGTGTTCAGCAGACACTAGTGCCTTATCTGCTCCAGGCGATGGGGTCTCTCGAATTGTGCACATGCATGGCATGGTCCTAGATCTTAAAGAGAGTGGGAAATATTATTCAAGTGAGATAATGCCAAGTAAACAAACAATTATAGTACAAGCTAATGAGTGTTTTGATGGGGGTAAGCAAGAACAAGAGGAGAGTGAGTTGACTTAGCTGGTATTACATCTCATAATTAGACTACTCCAGCAAGGCAATGCTGGTAAGTAGAAAAACAATATATCTCACATTTTGCTACCAAGTTGGGAAGTTGAAGAAACAGCTGTAGTATTGAAGTAGAACACTGAATGGCCAAATTTGCAAGTTCATATAACCTAAATTATGCTAGCGTAGATAATATTCTACAAAGCAAAAGGGGAAGGTTAAATTTCAAGATTCTTTTGTATTTTTTATGCATGCTATCAACCAATATTTACTGACTTAGGTCCTATGTGAGGACTTATCCTTCAGTGGGGCAAGGAAACAGAAGAGAACCAAATAGTGTGATCTGTACCCTGGGAGAGGGGAGCACAGGGTACTGTGGGAGCTCTAGGGACTTAGATGTCTCTGGTACTTACATTTCTCCTCATTCACATATATTTCCATGCCCTAGCTCAGGTAAGTTAAAATGGTCTTTTCCTAGATAAACCCTATATACCTTGAAAGAAGCCAAACACAGGTGCTTGAGAGTATTTCCTGAGTTGGCCCTTGGGATGATGGTTACTAGCCTGTGATCTCAGTGTGTTATGGATAATACATCCTGGAGAGCTACAACAATCAGGAAATGGGTTACACCTACCTCTTGAGGATCTGAGGGGTAATTCCAACAGCTGGAGTGAACACGGTTCCTGTATTCAAAATCAGTGATAAGAGTTACAAATCAGGATCAGATATTTGAGTCTTAGGTTCCCCACTTGTAAAATGGCAGGGAATAGGAGGGCACAGTCCTCATCCTACCTAGTGCAGAGATCTTTATGGATGTTGAGATAATGAAACTGAAAGCATTTTTAAGCAACGTAAGTTAGAGCATATCACTTCCCTACTGAAAATCCTCTAATGGGGGTAATTCCACCTTCCTTACAGGGTTGTTTATAGATTAGGTTAAAAAGTAGGTGACAAAATAAGTGTTCCTTCTTATTTCTACCCACCAGTCTGTCCTATTAGGTCTACTTCCAACCCATATAATGATTCTGAATACTTCTCTCCATCTGCTCTACCATCTCTCTGGTCTACTACTTCAGTATCCTAATTGGTCCCTCTGTTTCCACTTTTACCCACTCTCAATACATTTTCCAAATAACAGCAAGGGTAATATTTCTTAAAACCCTCCAATGGCTTTCTATATTAATTAAAGTAATATCCTAGCTTTTTTTTTAAGAAGAGCCATCTTTATTGGTGTATAATTGCTTTACAATGGTGTGTTAGTTTCTGCTGTATAACAAAGTGAATCAGCTGTACATATACATTTATCCCCATATCTCCTCCCTCTTGTGTCTCCCTTCCACCCTCCCTATCCCACCCCTCTAGGTGGACACAAAGCACTGAGCTGATCCCCTTGTGCTATGAAGCTTCTTCCCACTAGCTATCTACTTTACATTTGGTAGTGTATATATGTCCATGCCACTCTCTCACTTCGTCCCAGATTATCCTTCCCCCTCTCTGTGTCCTCAAGTCCATTCTCTACGTCTGCATCTTTATTCCTGTCCTCTGCCTAAGTTCTTCAGAAATATTTGGTTTTTGAGATTCCACCAAGCTCTGATTTTTAAATCAATTTTTCCTTTTATTTTATTTTTTCTATCTTTTTTCCTCTGCTTCATTTTATTTACTTTATTTTATTTTAATTTTGGAGTATAATTGCTTTACAGTATTGTGTTAGGTTCTGCTGTACAATGAAGTGAATAAGCTATATGTATACATATATCTCTTCCCTCTTAGACCTCCCTCCCACCCCCATCCCACCCATCTATGTCATCACAGAGCACTGAGCTGACTCCCTGTGCGATACAGCAGGTTCCAGTATATATATCAATCCTAATCTCACAATTTGTCCCACCCTCCACTTCTCCCCCACCCATGTCCAAATGTCTGTCCTTTATGTCTAAGTCGCCATTTCTGCCCTACAAATATGTTCATCTGTATGATTTCTCTAGATTCCACATATATGCTTTAATATACAAAATTTGTTTTTCTCTCTCTGGCTTATGTCACTCTGTATGAGAGACTCTAGGTCCATCCACATCTCTACAAATGACCAAGTTTTGTTCCTTTTTATGATAGAGTAATACTCTGTGTAAGAGTATTTGTAAGATGTATGTACTACATCTTCTTTATCCATTCATCTGTTGATGGACATTTAGGTTGCTTCCTTGTCCTGGCGATTGTAAATAGTGCTGCAATGAACACTGGTGTACATGTGTCCTTTTGAATTATGGTTTTCTCAGGGTATATGCCAGTAGTAGGATTTCTGGTTCATATGGTATTTCTATTTTTAGCTTTTTAAGGAACCTCCATAAAGTTCTCCATAGTAGTTGTATCAATTTATGTTCCAACCAACAGGGCAAAAGTGTTCCCTATTCTCCACACCAACTCCAGCATTTATTGTTTGTAGAATTTTTGGTGATGGCCATTCTGACTGTTGTGAGGTGATACATCATTGTAGTTTTGATTTGTATTTCTCTAATAATTAGTGATGTTGAGCATCTTTTCATGTGTTTGTTGGCCATCTGTATGTCTTCTTTCGTGAAATGACTAGGTGTTCTGCCCATTTATTATTTTTTAAATTTTTATTTATTTATTTGTTTGTTTGTTTGTTTATGTCTGCGTTGGGTCTTCGCTGCTGTGTGAGGGCTGTTTTCTAATTGTGGCAAGTGGGGGCTACTGTTCTTTGTGGTGCATGGGCTTCTCATTTTGGTGGCTTCTCTTGTTGTGGAGCATGGGCTTTAGAGTGAAGGCTCAGTAGTTGTAGCACATGGGTTTTTTTGCTGCATGGCATGTTGGGTTTTCCCGGGCCAGGGCTCGAACCAATGTCCCTTGCATTGGGAAGTGGATTCTTTACTACTGTGCCATCAGGGAAGCCCTGCCCATTTTTTAATTGGGTTGTTTTTTTTCTTTAATATTGAGCTCCATGGGCTGTTTGTATATTTTGGAGATTAATCCTTTGTATGTTGCTTCATTTGCAAATATTTTCTCCCATTTAGAGGGTTGCCTTTTCGTCTTGTTTATGGTTTCCTTTGCTGTGCAAAAGCTTTTAAGTTTCATTAGGTCCCATTTGTTTATTTCGGTTTTTATTTTCGCTATTCTAGGAGGTGGATCAAAAAAGATCTTGCTGTGATTTATGTCAAAGAGTGTTCTTCCTAAGTTTTCCTCTAAGAATTTTATAGTGTCTTACATTTAGGTCTCTAACCCGTTTTGAGTTTATTTTTGTGTATGGTGTTAGGGAGTGTTATAATTCCATTCATTTACATGTAGCCTGTCGAGTTTTCCCAGCACTACTTATTGACGAGGCTGTCTTTTTTTCCATTGTATGTTCTTGCCTCTTTTGTCATAAATTAGGTGACAACATATGCACGGTTTATCTCTGGGCTTTCCATCATGTTCCATTGGTCTATATTTCTGTTTTGTGCCAGTACCATACTGTCTTGATTACTGTAGCTTTGTAGTATACTTTGAAGTCAGGGAGCCTGATTCCTCCAGCTCAATTTTTCTTTCTCAGGATCGCTTTGGCTATTTGGGGTCTTTTGTGTTTCCATACAAATTGTAAAAATTTTTGTTCTAATACTGTGAAGAATGCCATTGGTAATTTATCAGGGATTGCATTGAATCTGTAGATTGATTTGGGTAGTATAGTCATTTTCACAATATTGATTCTTCCAATCCAAGAACATGGTATATTTCTCCATCTGTTTATGTCATCTTTGATTTCTTCCATCAGTGTTTTATGGTTTTCTGAGTACAGGGCTTTTGCCTCCTTAGGTAGGTTTCTTCCTAGATACTTTGCTATTTTTGTCGCATTGGTAAATGGGATTATTTCCTTAATTTCTCTTTCGGATTTTCTGTTGTTAGTGTATAGAAAGGCAAGAGATTTCTGTGCATTAGTTTTGTATCCAGCAACCTTACCAAATTCATTGATTAGTTCTAGTAGTTTTCTGGTGTCTTTAGCATTTTCTATGTATAGTATCATGTCATCTGCAAGCAGTGATAGTTTTACCTCTTGTTTCCTGATTTGTATTCCTTCTATTTCTTTTTCTTCTCTAACTGCCATATCTATGACTTCCAAAACTGTGTTCAATAAGAAGGGTGAGAATGGACATCCTTTGCTTGTTCTTGATCTCATTGGAAACGCTTTCAATTTTTCACCATTGTGAATCATGTCTGCTGTGTGTTTGTCATATATCGCCTTTATAATTTTGAGGTAGTTTACGTATATGCCTATTCTCTGGAGAGTTTTTATTAAAAATGAGTGTTGATTTTTATCAAAAGCTTCTTCTGCATCTATTGAGAAGATCATATGGTTTTTATTCCTTAATTTGTTAATATGGTGTATCACATTGATTGATTTGCATGTATTGAAGAATCCTTGCATTCCTGGGATAAATCTCACTTGTTCATGGTGTATGATCCCTTTAATGTGCTGTTGGATTCTGTTTGCTAGTATTTTGTTGAGGATTTTTTTGCATCTATGTTCATCAGTTATTTTGGCTGGTAGTTTTCTTTTTTTGTGACATCTTTGTCTGGTTTTGTTATCAGGGTAATGGTGGCCTTGTAGAACTAATTTGGGAGTGTTCCTCCCTGTGCAATTTTTTTTAAGAGTTTGAGAAGAATCAGGGTTAGCTCTTCTCTAAATGTTTGATAGAATTTGCCAGTGAAGCCATCTGGTCCTGGATTTTTTTTTGTTGGAAGATTTCTAATTACAGTTTCAAGTTCATTATTTGTGATAGGTTGCTTTATATTTTCTAATTCTTCCTGGTTCAGGCTTGGGAACTTGTACCTTTCAGAGAATTTGTACATTTCTTTAAGGTTGTCCATTTTACTGGCATATAGTTGTTTGTGGTAGTCTCTTATCATCCTTTGTAATTCTGTAGCGTCAGTCGTGATTTCTCTTTTTTCATTTCTAATTTTATTGATTTGTAGCCTCTCTTTTTTTTCTTAATGAGTGTGCTTTACGTTTTTTAATTTTGTTTATCTTCTCAAAGAACCAACTTTTAGTTTTATTGATCTTTGCTATTGTTTTCTTCATTTCTGTTTCATTTATTTCTGCCCTGATTTTGATGATTCTTTCCTTCTACTGACTTAGGGTTTTCTTTGTTCTTCTTTCTCTAGTTGCTTTAGGTTTGAGATGTTTCTTGTTTCTTGAGATGAGATTCAATTACTATAAACTTCCCTCTTAGAAGTGCTTTTGCTGCATCCCATAGGTTTTGGGTCCTCGCATTTTCAGAGTCATTTTTCTCTAGGTATTTTTTGATTTCCTCTTTGATTTCTTCAGTGATCTCTTGGTTATTTAGTAGTGCACTGTGTAGCCTTCATGTATTTTTGTTTTTTACAGTTTTTTTTTTCCTGTAATTGATTTCTAATCTCATAATGTTGTGGTCAGTAAAGATGCTTTATACACTTTTCCTTTTCTGAGGCTCGATTTGTGAACCAAAATGTGATCTATCCTGGAGAATGTTCTGTGTGCACTTGAGAAGACAGTGTATTCTGCCCCTTTTGGGTGGAATGTCATATATCAACTAACTCTATCTGGTCTATTTTGTCATTTAAAGCTTGTGTTTCCTTACTCATTTTCTGTTTGGATGATCTGTCCATTGGTGTAAGTGGGCTGTTAAAGTCCCCTACAATTATTGTGCTACTCTTGGTTTCCCCTTTTATGGTTGTTAGCATTTGCCTTATGTATTGAGGTGCTCCTATGTTGGGTGCATAAATATTTACAATTTTTATATCTTCTTCTTGCATTGATCCCTTGATCATTATGTAGTGTCCCTCCTTATCTCTTGTAACAGTCTTTATTTTAAAGTCTATTTTTTTCTGATATGAGTATTGCTGCTCCAGCTTTCTTTTGATTTCCATTTGCACGGAATATATTTTTCCATCCCTTCACTTCCAGTCTGTACGTGTGCCTAGGTCTGAAGTGGGTCTCTTGTAGACAGCATATATATGGGTCTTGTTTTTGTATCCATTCAGCCAGTCTGTGCCTTTTGGTTAGAGTATTTAATCCATTTACATTCAAGGTTATTATCAATATGTATGTTCCTGTTAATTATTTTCTTAATTATTGTGTGTTTGTTTTTGTGGGTGTTTTTCTTCTCTTGTGTTTCCCGCCTAGAGAAGTTCCTTTACCATTTGTTATAAAGCTGTTTTTGTGATGCTGAATTCTCTTAGCTTTTGCTTGTTTGTAACCCTTTTCATTTCCCTGTCTAATCTGAATGAGTAATCATGGTTATAGGTTTTTCTCTTTCATTACTTTAAGTATATCCTGCCACTCCCTTCTGGACTGTAGAGTTTCTGCTGAAAACAGCTGATAACCTTATGGGGATTCTTTTATATGTTATTTGTTGTTTTTCCCTTGCTGCTTTTAATATTTTTTTCTCTGACTTTAATCTTTGTTAGTTTGATTAATATGTGTCTTGGTGTGTTTCTCCTAGGGTTTATCCTGTATGGGACTCCTTGTGGTTCCTGGATTGGGTGGCTATTTCCTTTCCCATGTTAGGGAAGTTTTCCACTATAATCTCTTTGAATATTTTCTTAGACCCCTTCTGTTTCTCTTTTTCTCCTGGGACCCCTATATTTTGAATGTTGGTACATTAAGTGTTGTCCCAGAGGTCTCTGAGATTGTCTTTTATTCTTTTCCTTCTTTTTTCTTTATTCTGCTCCTCAGCATTTATTTCCACCATTCTGTCTTCCAGCTCACTTACTCTTTCTCCTGCCTCAGTTTTTGTATTCTTGCTTCCTTCTAGTGTATTTTTCATTTTAGTTACTGTGTTGTTCATCTCTGTTTGTTTGTTCTTTAGTTCTTCTAGATCTTTGTTAAACATTTCTTGTATTTTATCAATCCATGCCTCCATTTTATTTCTGAGATTCTGGATCATCTTCACTATCATTACTCTGAATTCTTTTTCAGGTAGGTTGTCTATATCCTCTTCATTTATTTAGTCTTGTAGGTTTTTACCTTGCTCCTTAATCTATGACGTGGTTTTTTTGTCATCTCATTTTTTTTTTTTTTTTTTTTTGGGTGGGATTGTGTTCCTGTCTTACTTGTTGTTTGGCCTGATGCTTCCAGCACTGGAGTTTGTAGGCTGTTGGATAGAGCTGGGTCTTTGTGCCTAGATCAGGACCTCTGGGAGACCTCACTCTGATGAATATTTCCTTGGGTCTGAGGTGCTCTGTTAGTCCAGTGGTTCGGACTCAGAGCTCTCACGACAGGAGCTCTGCCCCAATCCCGGCTCAAGAACCAAGATCCCACAAGCTGTATGGGGCAGCAAAAAAAAAAAGAAGACAAAAAGTAGCTGAACACTGACAAAGTGTAAAACATAAAATAAGGTTAGAAAACTAACAGATATTTTAGAAAAAATGAAAATAATAAAAATATAGATGAAACAACAACCAGAAAATAAAACAACCACAGTAGCAAAAAAGAGGAGAAAAAAAAAAGCCATAAAAGACCTTGGCTTGGGGTGGGGTGCGTCTTAGGCTCAGCACAGCAAGAGGGGCCTAGGAGTGCCTTTGCCTTTGGAGGTTGGAGGACCAGGTCTGGGACCCCAGCAGGTGCCCTGGGCCTGAGTGGGCAGGGGAAATGCTAGGAGTGTTCCCCACGATCCTCCCATCCTGAAAGGTCCCTTCCCATCCATCTCTCCTCTTCTTTCCCACCCAGAACCAAGACAGCCAGAGGGGACCCTGGAAGGTGGAGGACCCGGCCCAGGACCCCATCAGGCTTCCCAGGGCCTGAGTGGGTAGGGGAAATGTCCACTGTGCCTCCCCTGATCCTCCATTCCCAGAGGGTCAACCCACCGCTGTCCACCTTTCCTCCTCTTCCCCCCTCCTCCCTTCCTCCCTCCTATGCCTCTAGGACCCATGCAGTTGGAGGGGTCCCCAGAGGCCGAAGGACCAGGAATGGGGGCCCAACAGGCTTCCCAGGGACTGAGTGGGTGGGGAGACATCCTCCACACCTCCCCTGATCCTCCAGTCCTGGAGACCCATCCCTGTCCACTCTCTTCTTCTTCCCCCCAC
>NW_020173777.1:470274-470526 GCF_003031525.2 Neophocaena asiaeorientalis asiaeorientalis
GCAGGATTCTGAGGGTCTGAGTGGGTGGGGGAAATGCCCCATATGCCTCTCGTCATCTTCTGGTCCCAGAGGATCACCCTCCCTCACTGTCCTCCTCTTCTCCTCTTCTCCCCTCCTCTCTCCCTCCCATGCGCTTAGGACCCATGTGGGTTGAGGGGGCCCTGGAGGGTGGAGTACCAGACCCAGGCATTCAGCAGGCTTCCCAGGGCTCTATTTGGTAAGGGAAATACTAGACATGCTCCCCTCCGAACC
>NW_020173777.1:471006-504633 GCF_003031525.2 Neophocaena asiaeorientalis asiaeorientalis
TCATGAAGGTATCCCTGATTTTCCTGCTATGTTATCTCCCTCTCCCCTAAACTCTCATGTGTCATCAATTACATTGAAGTAGTTGTACTCCATGATATCTAGGCTCCTAGGAAGCCCTGACATACTAAAAGTGTAACTTCAGAGGCTTTTTCTGGTGTCACTTCACTTCAACCAGATTAATTTCTTTTGATAATGTGGTAAGGACTCATTTATCTAACATATTTCTTTGTATAAGCCTTGTGCTGTCATTGTATTTTACAGGACAATGTATACCAGAAAATACCAGCCTAAATTCAATATATATCAAATCTGATACCAGGAATCAATTACAAACTACAGTAACTACTTGATATGGCCATATTCCTGAAATTGCCATATTTCTCAAAGATTAGTCACTTAGGTATTTTCATTTTAAAACTTGCAATGAAGTTCTATGTTAAAGACATACTATATTGTTAGTCTGCAATTTATAAGTGCAATTCTTGCATAGTTTTATGGTGATTAATATTGCCTTTTGTCCTGATTTTTATTTTTCATAAAAGTGCATTTCAAATCTCTTCAGCTTGCATTACCCTTAAAAGACTAGAACAAGAGAAAGAAATGTGAGACTATATCAGGGAAAGGATGGAGAAATATAGCATCTCAGACTTGGAAAGAGTCTTAGATCAAGTAGTACAACCTTGCCCATGATGGAAGAATCATTTCCACTTCAACATGACCCCTGAGAGATAGCTCATCCAGCCTTTGCACACCTCTGGTGATAAACAGCTTACTATCTCCAAAAGCAGCTTATTCCATCCATGGACAACTCTTCCTTCGATTTAGCTGAACCTAACCACCCTGTGGCTTTCACTTGTAAGTCCAAGCTCTACCTCTTGGAACCATACGGACCCCGTTTTCTCCTTCCCTGTGACAGTTCTTCAGAGGCCTGAAGACAGACATCACATCCCTGGTCCTTCTCTTCTCCAGGCCAAGCAGCTCCAGTTCCTTTAACCACTGTTTATGAATTCTGGAATCCAGCTCACTACTACCGTACTCACTGCCTGAGAAAATTAAACAGTTATTCTGTTTCTCCTTTAAACTGTGGCGCTAGGGCAGAAGAGAATAGGACTATCATACCTAACCCCTTCTAGCCATGTTGGCCTAAGGCTCTGAGGCAGAAACTGCCTGGTTGTTCATTTAACATGTTTTGCTTTCTTTCTCATCACACATCTAAACTACACTTACTAACCTCCCTTGCTGCTACATATAGCCATTTAACTTAATTATAGCAAATGGAATATATGTAGAAGTGATATATACCATTTCTAGTCCTGCAACATAAACTTTTCCACAATTTGCCCTCATCTGCCCCCTGGTAATTGAATTCCAGGAAAATCTTGAAAGCCATATTTTGATCATGGCAGAACCTCTATCAGCCTGAGTCCCTCAGTGACTGTGTGGAAATCAGTACCTCTTTCTATCACGGCTTATTAAAATTTCCATTAGTAATAAATTCCATTGTGTTAGTTTACTGAGGTTTTAGGGAATATCATTCATAACCTTGCTGAAATACCTCCTTCCTCTACTCTTCCATACTTGCCAGTATCTCCCATCCTGTGCCTGTGCAATTTTCAAGACAAAATTGAGGGCTTCCCATAAATCTTTCTTCAATTCCATCTGGCTCTATCCAGCCCATTATTGCAGCTTGTGGACATCTCCTAATTCATTAATTTGCATCTCCCCACCACAGCTTCCTGTCATCTGTTGTGATGTACAACTAGATTCCTCATAAAAACTATTAGTAAAAATGTTGAATGAATCGGGGATAAGGGCCAACACCTGCAGCACACTATAGAGCACTATACCTAGATTGACCCAATTGACTCTTTACTTGGTCATGAGGCTATAGTCATTCAGAAGTCTCCTAAATATACTGTCATCTGCATCCTTATTTCTCAGTAAAATCTGTAGGGATATCCTTAGATACTTTGTCAAACACCAGGCCAAAGTTGAGGTACCCTCTGGAAGAAGATTATATTGAACTTTCAATCTAGTAATTCTACTAATAAGAAATAAAATCAGTTAAATCTAGTGTGACATGCATAGAAAGTCCATGCTGATTTTTAATACTGATCACTTACCTTTCTAAACTTGCAAAATTGTTATATATCTACATATCTAGATTTCAAGATTAGTTTCGTTGAATTAGAGCATTGACCTGCTAGTCAAGAGCTTGGGTTCTAATTTTGCAATATCTATCTAACTGCGTGAGCTTGAACAGATCATTTCACTTCTGCGTCCTCAAGTTGTGGAATGGAGTGGCTAGAATACATAACTTCTAAGTTCTCTTTCTACTTTGGGCCTGCTTTGAATCAATCAGTTTAGTGTATGTAGTACCAAATTGGCTTTTTAAAATTTTACCAGTCAGTGGTATGTTTCCATATCATAAAATCTTTGCTATAAGAGCTCTTTCATGCAGGGTCTAAGGGTATCCATGAAATTGGATGAAAAATAATATGTTTTATTTTCATGAGCTTCTAACTAAAATTTAGCTTTTCCTCCAATTATGAATATAAGTAAAAATAGCAGCTGGACATCCCTTAAATACAGAATCAGGGCTACAAAAACGTCTACAGTTCCCCCAAATAATGGGCCATCTCAGATCTTTCTGAAAATATTTTCTCAAGTTTTAAAACCAGATGTGATTATTCAGTTTTCTTTGAGGGAGGAAATGAAGTAGACTGAGGATGTGATGTATTGATTGATGATGTGGGAACCTAGGGGAAAGCTATTTCTCTTCTTAGAATTTAAGAGAAACTTCCCTTCAACCTCTCATCTACCCACACATATATATTTATATCATCACATTGATATTTAATATGTTTTTAACATAGAAGAAACAATCTTTTTCTTTATTATTTATCTATAATAAAAACCATGCCAAGAGAAAAAAAGTCTACGGTAATTTTCACAGTACCTGGATCTTATAGCAAGTAGAAATTACAACGTTCTCATATCACATTACCGTTGTTGCACACGTCTTGGAATATCATTTATTTTATGTTCATCACTACTTTAAATTATGATAGTATTAAACCATCCATTAAATCTTGTTATTTAATGCATTAATAAAGAAGTATGTGTATTTCTATACCACAACTTTGATTTTTGTATAATTGATAAATGCATTGAAATATAATTGGTTTCCATTGCAATCTTCTATATTTTATTTTATGCATTTTATATATTATTCTAAGAAGTGTCAGTAGGCTTCACCAGACTTCTGAAAGTGTCCATGGCGTTAAATAACTAAGGAACATACCTACCAGTTTAACGCTCAGACCATGGTGAGAACAATACAAATGCTCAAGGAGAAAGATAGAAAATAAGACAGAATAGGCTGATATTAAAATTACTTTTAGTTCATCTTCTAAACTTTCTCCTTTCTCCATCCGTACCTAATTGTCTTCATGATGCCCACAGATGTCTTCACCCAGACACAGTTGTAGATGTTTATGGAAGAAAAGGGGAAAAGAAAAAAAATATATTGAACACCTACTATATATCAAACACTTTCACTGATACTATGTCAATTAATCTTCTCAACATCTCTGAGGGGAAGTGCGATTTCCCCCATTTTACAGTTGAAGAAACTGAGGCTGAAAAATTTTATGGATTCTGTACAATATCACACAGCTACTAAAATGACTAGGATGAGATTAGAAGCTGCTATCCCCCAAATTCAAAGCCCCTTTCAGTGTATTTGGGCTGTACTCCAACCCTAAAAATAATGATGTGACCATTACCAAAGTATGTTAAAATTCAGCTTTTCACTGAATATTCCCGACATCTCTTAAAGGTTAACATTGTTGTCTCCAATTCACACATTGAGAAACTGGGAGATAACATGCCATGTATTTAGCAGAACAAGGACTTGAATCATGATTTA
Source organism: Neophocaena asiaeorientalis asiaeorientalis (assembly GCF_003031525.2). NCBI lineage: Eukaryota > Metazoa > Chordata > Mammalia > Artiodactyla > Phocoenidae > Neophocaena > Neophocaena asiaeorientalis. The sequence continues at coordinate 474,938 of NW_020173777.1, forward strand.
AGGTAGCTTCTCCAATTCCATCATCACATATGTATTCTAGCCAGCAGAAGATAGTACCACCTAGAAGCTACTTATGTCATTTCTGTTCATATTTATTTGCTAGATATTAGTCATATAGCCACACCTACATCCAAGGAAGGCTGGAAAATCTAGAATTTAGCTGAGTGACTATGTATCCACTACAATTTCTACTACTATAAAATCAGAGAAGATATTAGGGGACAATTAGCAGTCTCTGACATAGGTGAGTAACATTAGTCTATTTCACATGTGTGGAAACTGAAGTTCAGAGAATTGAAGCAACTTTCCCAAAGTTTCTTGGCTAGTAAGTGGCAGAGTTGGGATTCCAACCCTAGTCTGAATGGCTCTGAAGTTTCTATCTTTCACCACTACTCCACACAAACTGAAGATCAAGATTTGGAGGGAATGACTAAACCACCAGACAATAGTTTAGAAAAGACTTGGGCTGACTAGGCTGAAATGTGGGCCAGGGCCTGGGCTTGGACCAGATTCTGGATGAATGTATGTATATAGAGGGCCCCAGCCTTTGCCAACTTCCCCCATTTGGTTAAGTGTATAATTGTATGCCTGGAGAATAGAAGATTAAAGTGGGACCAGGTCTGTGTCTTCAGATCTCTGAAGGGCTTTCACAGAGCAGAGCAGAAAACAAGGTCTATGTGTCCTTCAGAGATAGAGCTGAGACCAGTGGGAGAAAACCACATGGAGATAAATTTCAGCCCAACGAATGAAAGAAGTTCTGAAGAGTCAGTTATCCTGACAAGGTAGAAGTGGCCTCAAGAAGAAGTGATAACTGAACAAAAGCTAACTGCTTACCTGGAGGTGGTGTAGTAGAAGGGATTTAAGCCTCAGATGGGGGTAGGTTCCTTCCAACCTTAGCACCTAGTGAAAGACAAGCAACTCATTTCTCTCTGCATGTGTATTATCTGGGACTCTCACTTCAATCCCTTGGCCCAAGTTCCATCTAAACTTTTGTAGTCAAACTGAAACAGAATAGACTTGGGACAAGACCCAGGTTGATGTGAGAGTGGAATGTGTCTGTGAATGTTGAGCGTGATATGTACATTTAAAGTTTCAGAGAAGGAACTTTTTAAATGTCTGTTTTATTGTTTTTATTTTAAATCATTGGTACAATAAGGTCATTAGAAGCCTTTTTTTTCTGGGACCTAAAATGATTATATTTTATGAGTAAAACTTTTTAGAGAGATTTTCAAAATTCCTAGTATGAAGCAGCACTATACTGTGATAATATATTCAGCACCTAGCACTTACAAAATTAGCAATGACAAATGCAATAGTAGTTGAAAACCTGGCTTCCTAGCCTGGCTCAGCCTCTTATTTGCTTCAAGATCATGAACTGAACCTCAGTTTTCTCAATGGCAAAATTGGAACAACAGCAATGCCTATTTCATAAAGTTGCAATGAGGGTAAAGAAATACTGACTATAGTGTACTTGGCACATGGTAAAGTGTGGTATATATATATAGTTTGTTATGTGAGAAAACTTGCTAAGTGGGTCCTTCTCAAAAGATTTTGTTGCAAAAGACTATGTTTTCTCCCTTGTCTTCTTGATATTTCACATTTTCCCTGTTCAGCATTTGATTCTGTGGATTTTCGGAGGCCAGGTATTGTTTCTTATTAATCTCTGTATCTATCTCTAAGAATATTGAATAAATGGCTGCATATGTGAATCTAAGAATCAGAGATGCTATCCACAGGTTGTCTCAATTTATGCAACAATCTGGTATTGGAATTTTAATTTCTGAGACTAAGTTTCCTCATGTATAAAATAAGGACATAATCCCCAACTTGCAAGGCTGACATAAGGACCAGGTGAGATAATGGATGTAAAGGACCTAGAACAGTTCTAAGCACAAAATAGCCACTAAATAAATGCTAGCTCTCATGATAGCTATTCTCCTTTTACCCATTTAGATTCACTCTCTGCTATTCTCTGTACTTCCCTGTGCCTTGTGAAACTGACCCAGATGGAATAGGTCAACTGAACTCCCTTGACTTCTGGTTTCCTTTAGGAATCATTAATAGGAGACAATAGTAGAAGAGTGGGAGGAGAGAGAGATCATGTCTTTATTCCTTCAGCTCTTTCCCTGCTAGGCTGCAGGTTGGCAGTGATTACATTCATCTAAGAAGGACGAAGCTCTGTTGGGATGGTACCTTCTCATAGTTTCTCTCTCTCTCCCTACCCCCTCTATTTCTGACTCTCTCTCCTTCTGTGTGTGTGTGTGTGTGTGTGTGTGTGTGTGTGTGTGTGTGTGTACGCACACATCTGCATGTCTGTCTTTTTGTTATGGTAACTGCTCTACACCTTCCTCTAGAAGTGGTAAAACCAACCAGCTGTCTCTAGCCTCAGAGTATTTCACCATTCCTAATTGCTTCTCTTTACCCAGCCCACAACTTTGAAAATAGAACTTCCATTAAACTCTCCTCAATTACCAGGTGTCTTGCACCTCCATATTTTAAATAAGAAAAATTGAGGCTTATAAAGTGAAGTAGTTGGCCCAAATCCACACAGATTCACCCTTGTGGTACAAAAAGGCTTACCCTAACAAATAAGAAGCCAGTGTTTCTTTCAGGAGGACTGGTGGATTTAGGTCTTGTAACTGTTATGCCTCTTTATTCAGCTCACAACAAAACTGGCTGTTGACACAGAGGGAGGCATTTACCTGGGAATTCCAAAAGGCTTATAAAGGCACCACTTGCCTTTGTAAAGGCTGTCAGCTCTAAAGAGGTTTAATGAAACAAAAAATGGGACTCAGAATTGTCTCAAAATTCAGCCTGGGAAAGATAAAGATGAGAGGAACTCGGTAACAGGCTTCCAAAATAATGGGATCATTATGATAAAGACAACAAGATGTATCTCTCCATTGGCCTTCAGTGAAAAGTGAAGGCTACATGCCTTGATATATAGCAAAGCGTATTAAAATTTGCTATAAACCAGAACATTTTCTTCAGTGTCAGTTGTTAATATTAATGTTATAATTATAATAACTTTCATTTATTGAGTATTTACTAAGTACCTGGTAATGTTCCAAGTGCTTTGTTTACATTCTCTTATTTAATTCAAGATAATCATCATGATCCCCATTTGAAGAGGGAGGATGCTGGGTCTCAAAGAGATTAAGTAACTTGCCTGAGCCACATTGTTGGTAAGTAGTACTGGAATGAGATACCAAAATCCATTTTCACAATCACTCCATTAGTGTCAAGCAACAGAAAGAATAATGAATGAAGGATCCATTATTGGTGTCGGTGAAGCCATAGTAGTGAATTTCCTCCCTCAACAGGACCTTTTACCCAGCAAACCTCTCGCCTACACCCCATGACTGAAGATTTCTAGTGGTCAAGCCAGCCTGTTGAGATGTTAGCCATAAGATGGACTGAGTAAGAGTATATGGTCAAGTTAGTATGGTCAGTCCCCCTGTTGGAAACACAGAAACCGATGTGCACCATAGTGATGCACCAACAAGAAAACCTTCCCTTGGGCCTCCAAGTCAGCCTCTCTTTCCCCCATACCCAGGCTACTCTGTCAACTATTGAAATAATGCAGAGTGAGGGAAGCTGGACTTGGAGAGGATACCGAACTCGGTTGGAAGACCTGAATTGGTATCCTAGCTTGGTCACTTATTTGTATGTCTCTTGCTTCTCTAGCCTTCAATGAAGAGATCAGACTCAAGAATCTTTAATAACCTTTGCTGCTCTGACATTCTTTGATTCTCTAATATTGTCATCTGGCCACCCTGGTTCCTGGACCCAAAGACTAGAATTATTTGCCATAGGGACAGCAGTAAGGCCCATCTACATCTCTACTTTATACATATACCATTACCTGTACCGATACCTATTCTATACTTATCAGGATATATTTTGAATCCTGGCTCTGCAACTTATAAGCTGTGTGACTAGTACGAGTTATTTATTGCTCTGTGCTTCCATTTACTTACCACAATCTGGGAAAGGAGAAGGTGTTATTAAGGCAAAGTAAACTTATATAAAACTCCCAGTGCAAAGCTCAATACTTTGTAGTTTCTTTCCCTTAGGGGAATGGGAGAAGGATTGAGAAGAGAGGATTTATTTAGGAGAATTAAGTCCATACACAGTAAACCAGTGGCAGCACTTAGCTCTCTACAACCTTGGGCATCTTCCTGGGACCTTGGGAATCTTCATGAGAATGCACATGGCACACCCTTCATGTGTAGTAATGCAAAAGGTAGCAGCATGCCATACTTCATACAGCATACCATACTTCAAAACCTTCTACTCTTCATGTTAATAACTGACAAAAAAGAAAATAAAGCTAACTATTCAACCAGACACAATATTAGTACTATCACCTACACTATTTTATTTAATCCTTACAACAATACTGTAAGATCATTACGGATAAGGAAACATTTTACAGAGAAGGAAACTGAGGCTCAGAGAGGTTTGGCAACTTGACCAAGGATCCACAGTTAGTAAAGAGAAGAGCTGGGAACTGAGCTCAAGTTCATCTGATTCTGAAAGTCCATCTTTTCTCTATAAGACATTATAAAGTGCTTTTGAATGGTTTGAAGTTTAAAGGAACTTCGATGGGGGAAATCCATTTTGAGTTTAGAGAACAAAGATATTTTTACAAAAGAGATGGGATTTGAGTTGGGCATTAGAGGATGATAGGAGGTTTAGTTAGCACCCCTGGAAAATACCATTTCTTCTAGCCCTTTCTATATGAGATGCATAGCTGGCTATTTATTTTCATTTATTCTACAAATATTTACTGAGGATCTAAATCAAATAAAATGCCAAGGATGACTCAGGATGGCCTCAAGTGATAACTGCTGCTGCCAAACCACACACAAAAGAATTTCTGGCTCTTTCTGGAACTATATCATTGCTCATAGGCAAATGCTATACTCTACAAAATGTTGAGAAATCATAAGAAGATAGAGCACGCTCTCCAAAAACAAATACCTTGGAGTTGGAAGCAAAAATTACATTGTCAACTGGCTTGTTTTTCCCATTCCCTAATAATTATCATGCTACTTCCTATAGGATATCAATTATAAATGAGGAAGTTGAACTGGTAGAGAAGTGGGACTAGGGGGAGATTGTTAAATATTTCAACTGGATAGGAGCTTAAAATTATTTATATATCCCTTCTGAAGTATATAGCATATCTTTATCTATAGCATATCTTCTAAATTGTGGTTGAAATACTCAGGGCTTGCTGACAGAATTCTGGTGGGAATTATTAAGTAAAACAAGTACTCTAGAGAGTGGCTACAGTGAAATGAGGGATTAGGAATCTCCAAGTTCTCCTTCTACTGAGATAATAATAATAATAACAGTAGACATCTGAACCAATTTTTAGAAACTGGAGAACAATCAAAGGTTACAGCAACCAAGCTAATTCCCAAACAAGAAAAAGCTATCTTCAAAACAGTAGGAAAATCTTTTGCTTTTTTGTTTTTTCACCCTTCCCCCATATCTTCCCTGGTGTGATGAAGATGTTGGTCTTGAGCAGCAGTAGCTCAGTTTCTAGTTTCCTCTCTCAAAAGAGAGGCCTAATTTGCAAATTATTCTGTACAACTGTTTTAACCTGTCTGGGAGCTAACTGAAGGACTGGGCTTTTGGTTTCTATCTTGAAAAACTCAAACATGGGTGTGAACTGGTGGGCACTGCTTATAAAAGCTACAAGGGGACTACAGATTCACAGACACTTGGGGCAAGGAGGTACAGGTGGAGATATATAATATGATATCTAAGGTCTGGAGGAGAAACTGAGATGAGACTCTTTAGAAATTTAAGACATTCAAAAGCAGCCATATATATGAGGAAATTTAGAAAGCCATGTGCAGGTCCAAAGAAGACACATTCTCGCATGAGACATGAAAAGACCTTAACATTTCACCTCAGGTTGACCCCTGAGCTCAGAGTAAGTCTAGGTATTTGCTGAAGGACTGACCCAGCACAGAACCAGTCTACAAAGACTGGGAGAGTTCAGTGTGTTCTCTTTTTGTTTGTTTATTTTTTGGTGTTTGCTTGTTTGAGCTTCTAGCATGTAAAGAGATTTCTGTGAAAACACTAGCTGAACATGAGCTAAAGAACAGAGATATTGGTAAGGACACATGACAAGGAAAAGTTTTTGTAAAAATAGTTTGTAAAAGTCTCAAAATAAATGGACTACTGTAGACTTAAACAATTAAAAATATAAAATGGTGGGAAGGGAATCTAATTTTCAGTTACTTTGTTATAATAATCATATGCCCAGTTTTCAACAATAACAAAAAATTTACAAGACACACAAAGAAACAAGGAAAACATGGCACAGTCAAAGGAAAAAATTAAACTGACAGAAATCATCTGCAAGGGAACCCATACAATTGACTTACTTAGCAGAAACTTTAAAACTATTGTCTTTTTTTTTAACATCTTTATTGGGGTATAATAAAACTATTGTCTTAAATATACTCAAAGTACTAAGGGAAAACCCAGATAAAGAGTAATCATAAAACAATATATGAACAAAATAGGAATATCAAGAAATAAAAATTATAATAAGGAATCTAACAGAAATTCCAATGCTAAAAAATAAAAACTGAAATAAAATATTCAGTAGAAGAATTCAACAGCAGATCTGAGGAGGTGGAGAAAAAGAATCAGCAAACTTGAAGAAATGACAGCTGAAATTATCAAGTTAGAAGAGCAGAGAATAAAGGAATTAAGAAAAGAGAAAAGAGACTTGTGGGCAGACAAACAGACAAAAGTACATATTATGGCAGTCACAGAAAAAGAAAGAGAAAAGGGCAGATTATTTGCAGAAATAATGGCTGAAAACTTACCAAATTTAAGGAAATACATAAACCTGTAAGTTCAAGATGCTCGATAAGCTCCCAGTAAGATAAACCAAAGGTGAGCACACAAAGATATATTATAAACAAACTTTTGATAAGCAAAAACAAAAAGAGAATCATAAGAAAAACAATAAAGAAATGACTCATCACATAAAAGGGATTCTCAAAAAGATTATCAGCCAATTTCTCATCAGAAACCTTGTGGCCAGAAGTTAGAGGGATGATATATTTCAGACCTAAAAAAAAAAACCATGTCAACTGGGAATACTATACCTGCAAAAACAGTCTTTCAGTTACATATAACTTTAAGATGTTATATGTAATCTCCAAGGTAACCAGAAGGAAAATATCTATAAAATATACACAAAATGAAATAAGAAGGGAATCAAAACAAGTCACCACAAAATGTCATATGATACAAGATGGAAGAACCTTGAAGATATTATGATAATTAAATAAGCCAGTCACAAAAGAAAAATTAGTGCATGATTCCACTTACATCAGGTACCTTGGAGTAGTCATATTCAGAGACAGAAAGTAGAATGGTGGTTTGGAAGGGTAGGGGAAGGAAGGGATTTGGAGTTGGGGGAAGGAAGGAATGGGAGTTACTGTTTAATAGGTACAGAATTTTACTTTGAGAAGATGAAAAGTTTCTGGAGATAGATGGTGATGATGGTTGTATAATAATTCAAATGTACTTAATTCCATGGAATTGTACACTTAAAATGTTTAAAATGGTAAATTTTATGCTACTTATATTTTGTCACATTTTTTAAAAAAAGGGAGAAATTAAGACATTCTCAGTTAGACAAAAGCTGAGGGATTTTATTATCAAGAGGCTGGCCCTACTAAAAATGCTAAAGGTGTTCCTTCAGGGTGAAATAAAAGGATGGTCAAGAGTAACTTAAGGCCATATGAAGATATAAAATTATCTTGCACAGTATAATTCTACTCTTTGTAACTTCATTTAAAACATTTTCTACAGGAGTTAAAGGATAAAGGCTTACAAATAATTATAAGTCTATATTATTGGCCACAAGTTGCATACAGATGTAATTCATGACAACAATAACTTGAAAGGAGATAGAGATATATGGGTATAGTTTTGTATGAAAATGAAATTATGCTGATATCAATTCAAATTAAATGCTTACAACTTTAGCATGTGGTAGGTAATCCCCATGGTAACCACAAAGAAGATATCTATAGAATATACACAAAAGGAAATGAGAAGAGAATCAAACATGTCACTACAAAAAATCAACTAGGGCTTCCCTGGTGGCACAGTGGTTGAGAGTTTGCCTGCCGATGCAGGGGATGCGGGCTCATGCCACAGTCTGGGAAAATCCCACATGCCACAGAGTGGCTGGGCCCATGAGCCATGGCCACTGAGCCTGCATGTCCAGAGCCTGTGCTCTGCAATGGGAGATGCCACAACAGTGAGAGGCCTGCGTACCGAAAAAATTAAAATAAAATCAACTAAACACAAACAAAAGCAGTAATGGATGAAATGAGAGACAAAAAACTATTAAGACATATGAGAAAAATAACAAAATGTAAGAAGAAAGTCCTTCCTTATCAATAATTAATTTAAATGTAAATGGATTAAATTTTCTCCATTCAAAAGGCATAGATTGGCAGAATGGGTTTAAAGAAAAACATGATTCAATTATATGCTATATACAAAAGTCACATTTTGTATGTAAAAATAAAAATGGTTGAATGTGAAAGGATGGGAGAAGATATTCCATGTAAACAGTAACCAGAAGAAAGCCAGCTTGGCTATACTAATATCAGACAAAATAGACTTTAAGTAAAACAACCTGTTACAAGAGACAAAGAAGGACATTATATATCAATACATTGGTCAATTCACCAATAAGATATAAGAATTGTAAATATATATACACCACTTTAAGCACTACAAAATATATGAAGCAAACACTGACAGTATTGAAGGGAGAAATAGTTCTCCAATAATAGTGGAAAGCTTCGATACATCACTTTCAATAATGGATAGAAAATCAAACAGAAGATCATTAATGGAATAGTGGACTTGGACAACACCAAAAGCCAATTAAACCTAAGAGACATATATAGAACACTGCACCACCAACAGCAGAATACAAATTTTTCTACAGTACACATGGAACATTCTTCAGGATAGACAACATGTTGGTCCACAAAGCAAGTCTTAATCAATTTAAAAAGTTTGAAATTATGCAAAGTATCTTATCTGATCATAATGGATTGAAGCAAAAAACAACAGAAGGAAAACTAGTAAATTAATGACTGTTTGGAAATTAAACCACAAATTATTAAACAAATGATAAGCCAAAAGAGAAATTAAAATGGAAATTAGAAAATACCTTGAAACAAATAAAAATGAAACTACAACATACCAAAAGTTAAGGGTTCAGAAAAGTGCTAGCCTGAAACCAAGATGGTGGAGTAGAAGGACATGCTGTTACTCCCTCTTGTGAGAACACCAGAATCACAACTACCTGCTGGACAATCATCAGGAGGAAGACACTGGAACTCACCAAAAAATATACCCCACATCGAAAGACAAAGGAGAAGCCACAATGAGATGGTAGGAGGGGCACAATCACAGCAAAAGCAAATCCCATAACTGATGGGTGGGTGACTCACAGACAGGAGAACACTTATACCACAGAAGTCTACCCACTGGAGTGAAGGTACTGAGCCCCATGTCAGGCTTCCCAACCTGGGGGGCCAGCAACAGGAGGAGGAATTCCTAGAGAACCAGACTTTGAAGTATAGTGGGATTTAATTGCAGGACTTTCACAGGACTGGGGGAAACAGAGACTCCACTCTTGGAGGGCACACACAAAGTAGTGTGTGCATCGGGACCCAGGGGAAGGAGCAGTGAACCCAGGGGAGACTGAAGCAGACATAGCAGCTAGTGTTGGAGGGTCTCCTGAAAATGCAGGAGGTGGCTGTGGCTCACCGTGTGGACAAGGGCACTGGCAACAGAAGTTATGGGAAGTACTCCTTGGCATGAGCCTCCCAGAGTCTGCCATTAGCCACACCAAAGAGCCCAGGTAGGCTCCAGTGTTGGGTTGCCTCAGTCCAAACAACCAACATGGAGGGAACCCAGCCCCACCCATCAGCAGTCAAGCAAAAAATAGTTTTACTGAGCTCTGCCCACCAGAGCAACACCCAGCTCTACCCACCACTAGCCCATCTCATCAGGAAACCTGCACAAGCCTCTTAGATAGCCTCATCCACCAGAGGGAAGACAGCAGAAAAAAGAAGAACAACAATCCTGCAGACTGTGGAACAAAAAGAACATTCACAGAAAAAATAGACAAAGTGAAAGGGCAGAGGGCTATGTATCAGATGAAGTAACAAGATAAAACCCCAGAAAAACAACTAAATGAAGTGGAGATAGGCAACCTTCCAGAAAAAGAATTCAGAATAATGAGAGTGAAGATGAGTCAGAACCTCAGAAAGGCAATGGAGGCAAAGATCAAGAAGATGCAAGAAATGTTTAACAAAGACCTAGAAGAATTAAAGAACAAACAAACAGAGATGAACAATACTATAACTGCAATGAAAACTGCACTAGAAGGAATCAATAACAGAATAACTGAGGCAGAAGAATGGATAAGTGACCTGGAAGACAGAATGGTGAAATTCACTGCTGCTGAACAGAATAAAGAAGAAAGAATGAAAAGAAATGAAGACAGCCTAAGAGACCTCTGGGACAACATTAAATGCAACAAGATTTGCATTATAGGGGTCCCAGAAAGAAAAGAGAGAGAGAGAAAGGACCAGAGAAAATATTTGAAGTGATTATAGTCAAAAACTTCCCTAACATGGGAAAGGAAATAGTCACCCAAGGCCAGGAAGCACAGTGAGTCCCATACAGGATAAACCGAAGGAGAAACATGCCAAGACACATAGTAATCATATTGGCAAAAATTAAAGACAAAGAAAAAATATGGAAAGCAGCAAGGGAAAAATGACAAATAGCATACAAGGGAACTCCCTTAAGGTTAACAGCTGATTTCCCAGCAGAAACTCTACAAGCCAGACGGGAGTGGCATGATATATTTAAAATGATGAAAGAGAAGAAGTTACAACCAAGATTACTCTATGCAGCAAGGATCTCATTCAGATTCGATGGAGAAATGAAAAGCTTTACAGATAAGCAAAAGCTAAGAGAATTCAGCTCTACAAAAAATGCTAAAGGAATTTCCCTAAGTGCGAAACACAAGAGAAGAAAAGGACGTGCAAAAACAAACCCAAAACAATTAAGAAAATGGTCATAGGAACATACATATCGATAATGACCTTAAAGGTGAATGGAGTAAATGTTCTAACCAAAAGACACATGCTTGCTGAATAGATACAAAAACAAGACCCATATATATGCGGTCTACAAGAGACCCACTTCAGACCTAGGGACACATACAGACTGAAAGTGAGGGGATGGACAAAGATATTCTATGCAAATGGAAATAAAAAGAAAGCTGGAGTTGCAATACTCGTATCAGATAAAATAGATTTTAAAATAAAGAATGTTACAAGAGACAAGGAAGGACACTACATAATGATCAATCCAAGAAGAAGATATAACAATTATAAATATATATGCACCCAACATAGGAGCAACTTCATATATAAGGGAACTGATAACAGTTATAAAAGAGGATATCGACAGTAACAAAATAATAGTGGGGAACTTTAACACCTCACTTGCACCAATGGACAGATCATCCAAAATGAAAATAAATAAGGAAACAGAAGCTTTAAATGACACAATGGACCACATAGACTTAATTGACATTTATAGGACATTCCATCTGAAAACAGCAGATTACACTTTCTTCTCAAGTGCGCATGGAACATTCTCCAGGATAGATCACATCCTGGGTCATAAATCAAGTCTGAGTAAATTTAAGAAAATTGAAATCATATCACACATCTTTCCTGACCACAAGGCTATGAGATTAGAAATTAATTACATGGGAAAAAATCGTAAAAAACACAAACACATGGAGGTTAAAAACTACATTACTAGATAACTAAGAGATCACTGAAGAAATTGAAAAATACCTAGGGACAAATGACAATGAAAACACGACAATCCAAAACCTATGGGATGCAGCAAAAGCAGTTCTAAGAGGGATGTTTATAGCTATACAAGCTTACCTAAAGAAACAAATATATCTCAAATAAATAATCTAAACTTACACCTAAAGGAACTAGAGAAAGAAAAAAAAACCCAAAGTTAGCAGAAGGAAAGAAATCATAAAAATTAGAGCTGAAATAAATGAAATAGAAACAAAGAAAACAATAATAAAGATCAATAAAACCAAAAGCTGGTTCTTTGAGAAGATAAATGAAATTTGTAAACCATTAGCCAGACTCATCAAGAAAAAGAGGGAGAGTACTTCTCTGGTGGTGCAGTGTTTAAGAATATGCCTGCTAATGCAGGGGACATGGGTTTCAGCCCTGGTCTGGGAGGATCCCACATGCGACGGAGCAACTAGGCCTGTGAGCCACAACTACTGAGCCTGCGCATCTGGAGCCTGTGCTCAGCAACAAGAGAGGCTGCCATAGTGAGAGGCCCGTGCACTGCAATGAAGAGCAGCCCCCGCTTGCCACAGCTAGAGAAAGCCCTCACACAGAAATGAAGACACAATACAGCAAAAATAAATAAATTAATTAAAAAACTGCTACCCCCAACATCTTAAAAAAACAGCAAAAGAGGGAGAGGACTCACATCAATGAAATTAGAAATGAAAAAGGAGAGGTTACAACAGACAGCACAGAAACACAAAGCATCATTAGAGACTACTACAAGCAACTCTATGCCAATAAAATGGACAATCTGGAAGAAATGGACAAATTCTTAGAAAGGTATAACCTTCCAAGACTGAACCAGGAAGAAATAGGAAATATGAACAGACCAATCACAAATAATGATATTGAAACTGTGATTAAAAATCTTCCAACAAATGAAAGTCCAGGACCAGATGGCTTCACAGGTGAATTCTATCAAACATTTAGAGAAGGACTAACACCCATCCTCCTCAAACTCTTCTAAAAAGTTGCAGAGGAAGGAACACTCATTCTACGAGGCCACTATCACCCTGATACCAAAACCAGACAATGATACTACAAGAAAAGAAAATTACAGACCAATATCACTGATGAATATAGATGCAAAAATCCTCAACGAAATACTAGCAAACAAAATCCAACAACACATGAAAAGGATCATACACCATGATCAAGTGGAATTTATCCCAGGGATGCAAGGAGTCTTCAACATATTCAAATCAATCAATGTATTACATGATATTAACAAACTGAAGAATAAAAACCATATGATCATCTCAATAGATGCAGCAAAACCTTTTGACAAAATCCAACACCCGTTTATGATAAAAACTCTCCAGTAAGTGGGCTTAGAAGGAACCTACCTCAACATAATAAAGACCATATATGAGAAACCCACAGCAAACATCATTCTCAATGGTGAAAAACTGAAAGCATTTACTCTAAGATCAGGAATGAGACAAGGATGTCCAGTCTCACCGCTATATTCAACATATGTTTGGAAGTTCTAGCCTTGGCAATCAGAGAAGAAAAAAGAAATAAAAGGAATACAAATTGGAAAAGAAGAAGTTAAACTGTCACTGTTTGCAGATGACATGATGCTATACATAGAGAATCCTAAAGATGCCACCAGAAAACTACTAGAGTTAATCAATGAATGTGGTAAAGTTGCAGGACACGAAATCAATGAACAGAAATCTCTTGCCTTCCCATACACTAATAATGAAAAATCTGAAAGAGAAATTACAGAAACAATTTACCATTGCAACAAAAAGAATAAAATACTGAGGAATAAACCTACCTAGGGAGACAAAAGCCCTGTATGTAGAAAACTTTAAGACACTGATGAAAGAAATTAAAGATGATACCAACAGATGGAGAGATATACCACGTTCATGGATTGTAAGAATCAATATTGTGAAAATGACTATACTACCCAAAACAATCTACAGATTCAATGCAATCCCTATCAAATTACCAATGGCAGTTTTTACAGAACTGGAACAAAAAAATCTTAAAATTTGTATGGAGACACAAAAGACCCTGAATAGCCAAAGCAGTCTTGAGGGAATAAAATGAAGCTGGAGGAATCACACTCTCTGACTTCAGACTATACTACAAAGCTACAGCAATGAAGACAATATGGTACTGGCACAAAAACAGAAACATAGATCAATGGAACAAGATAGAAAACCCAGAGGTAAAGCCATGTACCTATGGTCAACTAATCTATGACAAAGGAGGCAAGGATATACAATGGAGAAAAGACACTCTTCAATAAGTGTTGCTGGGAAAACTGGACAGCTACATGTAAAAGAATGAAATTAGAATACTCCCTAAAACCATACACAAAAATAAACTCAAAATGGATTAGGGACCTAAATGTAGGACCAGACACTATAAAACTCTTAGAGGAAAACATTGGAAGAACACTCTTTGACCTAAACCACAGTAAGATGATTTTTGATCCACCTCCTAGAGTAATGGAAATAAAAACAAAAATAAACAAATGGGACCTAATGAAACTTAAAAACTTTTGCACAGCAAAGGAGACCATAAACAAGATGAAAAGACAACCCTCAGAATGGGATAAAATATTCACAAATGAATCAATGGACAAAAGATTAATCTCCAAAATATAGAAACAGCTCATGCAGCTCAGTATTAAAAAAACAAACAACCCAATCCAAAAATGGGCAGAAGACCTATATAGACATTTCTCCAAAGGAGACATACAGATGGCCAAGCAACACATGAAGAGTTCCTCAACATCACTAGTTATTAGAGAAATGCAAATCAAAACTACAATGAGGTTTCATGTCACAAGAGTTAGAATTGACTTCACTAGAAAATCTACAAACAACACATGCAGGAGAGGGTGTGGAAAAAAGGGAATCCTCTTGAACTGTTTGTGGGAATGTAAACTGATACAGTCACTTGGGAGAACAGTATGGAGGTTCCTTTAAAAAACTAAAGATCGAATTACCATATGATCCAGCAATCCCACTACTGGGCATATACCCAGAAAAAAACACAATTCAAAAAGACACATGCACCCCAATGTTCATTGCAGCACTATTTACAATAGCCAGGTCATGGAAGCAACCTAAATGCCCATCAACAGACATGGATAAAGAAGATGTGGCACATATATATATAATGGAATATTACTCAGCCATAAAAAGGAACGAAATTGTGTCATTTTGTTGAGACATGGGTGGATCTAGAGACTGTCATTCAGAGTGAAGTAAGTCAGAAAGAGAAAAACAAATATCATATATTAACACATACATGTGGAACCTAGAAAAATGGTACAGATGAACCAGTTTGTAGGGCAGAAATTGAGACACAGATGTAGAGAACAAACGTATGGACACCAAGGGGGGAAAGCCGAGAGGGGGTGGGGTTGTTGGTGTGATAAATTGGGCGATTGGGATTGACATGTATACACTGATGTGTATAAAATTGTTGACTAATAAGAACCTGCTGTATAAAAAAATAGAAAAAACCCATTTATCAGGTTTATAGACATGTGTGCAATTATAAAAAACATTAATGTTACCTTGATATCAATGTCCCAATCTGCTTTTTACCTATATTTACATGTTTGGTACTAGTATCTGTGGTGATTTAAGAAATACTATTCATAGTGGGTTGTGTGTGTGTGTGTGTGTGTGTGTGTGTGTGTGTGTGTGTTTGTTTCATGAAAGATAAAATGGACAAATGAGTCACTGGCAAAAGAACAGCATGACTATGTGGGAGAAAAAAAAAAAGTTCATCCCTAAAAGGAATGAGGAAGCTATTTGAGACTACTTTACAATCATCAGAGTCCACAACTATATACCACAGTAAAGAGTGTTTGCCTTCATTGATATGGCTGCAAAAAATATATAGGGTATTTTTACAGGTTCATTTCAGTCTCTGTCTGCAAAATATATCATTTATAGTCTTTCATGAGAAGCCCCAAACTAGAACCACCCAGCTGAGCCACTTCTGAATTCCTGACCCACATAAATTGTGAGACACAATAAAAGTTTATTATTGTTTTTTTTAAAGAATTATTCACAATAGGCAAAAGGTGGAAACAACCCAAGTGTCTGTCAACAGATAACCAAAATATGGTTAAACAAAGTGTGGAATAAGCATACAATAGAATATTATTCAACCATAAAAAGAAATGAATTTTTATACGTGATACAATATGATGTATCTTGAAAACATTATGCTTAGTGCATAATCGAGACACAGAAGGGCCAATACTGTATGATTCCACTTCTCTGAGGTACATAGAGCAGGCAAATTCATAGAGACAGGAAGTAGGAAAGATGTTACCAAGGGCTGGGTGGAGGGAAGAAGGGGGAGTTACTGTTTAATGGGTACAAAGTTTTTGTTGAGGATGATGAAAAAGTTTTGAATATAGATAGTGGTGATGGTTATACAATATTGTGAATGTATTTAATGCCATGGAATTTTATACTTATGAATTGTTAAAGTGATAGATATTATGTATATTTTACCACAATACAAAAATTAGATTTCGGATTTATTTATTCTTTCCACTATATTTTTGTCTATTTCACTATTTTTGGCTTTTAATTTTATTAATCCCTTTGGCTAGATTTTTTGTTGTTCAGTTTTAATTTCCTAAGAGGAGTTCTTGATTCCTTTAATTTCAATTTTCTTGAATGCTTTTAAGACTAATTTTCCCTGGAATATAGGTTTAACATACCAAAACATAAGTTTCATTACTTTCTGGATAATTTTTGGTTTCTATTTTGATTTCTGTATTGATCTAGAGGTTATTTTTATTCTAAATAGTTAATAGTTTGGGGGTCTTCTCTTTATTATTCATTTGTATTCTAAAACATTGATCAGAAAAATATATCCTACAAAAATCTTCACTTTTTTGAATATGTCAAGTTTTATTTGTGGCCAAGTACATGATGGATATATATATATATATATATATAATGGAATATTACTCAGCCTTAAAAAGAAATGAAATTGAGCTATTTGTAATGAGATGGATAGACCTAGAGTCTGTCATACAGAGTGAAGTAAGTCAGAAAGAAAAAGACAAATACCGTATGCTAACACATATATATGGAATTTAAGGGAAAAAAATGTCATGAAGAACCTAGGGGTAAGACAGGAATAAAGACGCAGACCTACTGGAGAACGGACTTGAGGATATGGGGAGGGGGAAGGGTGAGTTTTGACAGGGCGAGAGAGAGTCATGGACATATACACACTAACAAACGTAGTAAGGTAGATAGCTAGTGGGAAGCAGCCGCATGGCACAGGGATATTAGCTCGGTGCTTTGTGACAGCCTGGAGGGGTGGGATTGGGAGAGTGGGAGGGAGGGAGACGCAAGAGGGAAGACATATGGGAACATATGTATATGTATAGCTGATTCACTTTGTTATAAAGCAGAAACTAACACACCATTGTAAAGCAATTATACCCCAATAAAGATGTTTAAAAAAAAAAATGTAAACAAACCTCAAATCAATACCTAATTTTTCACATTAAGTAATGAGGTAAAGAAGAACAACTAAACCCAAAGCTAGCAGAAGAAATGAAATAATACAGATTAGAGTGGGGAAACGAAAGCTGAGAATAGAACATAGTAGAGGAAATCAATAAAAGCAAATGTGGTTTATTTGAAAATATCAAAAGAATGGACAAGCATTTAGTTAGATTGACTAAGAAAAAAAGAGAGAGGGCTCAAATTACTCAAATCAGAAATTAAACTGGGGAAATTAATACTGATATTACAGAAATAAAAGGGAGTATAATAGAATGCTATGGACAATGGTAAACCAACACATTGGATAGCCAAGTGAAAATGAACAAAGTCCTAGAAACATAGAATCTCCCAGACTGAATCAAAGAAATAGAAAATCAGAATTGACCTGTAATAGTAAGGAGGTTGGATAAGTAATTTAAAAATTCTCAACAACAGCACAATGCCCAGGACCAGATGGCTTCCCTGTTGAATTATATCAAGCATTTAATGAATTAAAACGAATCCTCCTTGAACTCTTCCAAAAAATTGAAGAAAACACTTCCAAACTCACTCTGTGAGGCTGGCATTACCCTGCTATCAAATCCAGTCAAAGATATTAGAATGTTTCAACATGTGAAAGTCAAACAATGTAATATACCACATTATTAGAATAAAGATAAAAAAAACATGATCATTTCAATTGATGCAGAAAATGCATTTGGCAAAACTAAATAACTTTTCAAGATAAAAATCCTCAATAAACTAGGAATAGAAGGAAAATTCCTCAACATGATTAAGGCCATATATGAAAAGCCCAGAGCTAACATTATACTCAATAGTAAAAGACTGAAAGTATTTCCTCTAAGATCAGTAACAAAGTAAGGATGCCCTCTTCAGCCACTTCCATTCAACATATTACTGGAAGCTCTATCCAGAGCAATTAGGCAAGAAAAAGAAATAAAAGAAATCCAACTTGTTTGCAGAAAGCATGATTTATATATAGAAATCCTAAATATTCCAGACACGATAAAACTGTTAGCACTAATAAATGAATTCAGCAAGTTGCAGGATAAAATAAAATCAACACAAAATAATTTTAATGGCATATAATCTGTAAAAATACAGAATCATTTTGCTGTATACCTGAAAATAGTAATATTGTGAATCAACTATATTTCAATTTTAAAATAAGTTGCATTTCTATTTACTAACAATGAAAAGTCTTAAAAGGAATTTAAGTAAAAAAAAATTCCACTTACAATAGCATCAAAATGAATAAAATACTTTGGAATAAATTTAACCAAAGAGGCAAAAGACTTGTACACTGGAAACTACAAAAGGTTTTTAAAGAGATTAAAGAAGATATAAATAAATGGAAAGACATCTTATAGTCATGGACTGGAAGCTTTAATATTGTTAAGATGACAAAATTATCCAAAGTGATCTGTAGGTATAATGCAATCCCTATAAAAATCCCAATGACACTTTGGTAGAAGTAGAAAAATTCATCCTAAAATTCATATATAATCTCGACACCACAAAAAAAATCTTAAAAAATAAAACCAAAGTTGGAGAACTCAAAATTCCTGATTTCAAACCTTACTATAAAGTTAGCATAATCAAAACGGTGTGGATATGGCATAAAAATAGACATACAGACTAATGGAATAGAATAGACAGCACCAAAATATTTCCTCTCATATACAGTCAATTGATTTTTGACAAGGGAGCTAAGACCATTCAATGGGGAAAGAAGAGTCTTTTCCACAAATGGTGCTTGGAAAGTGGATATCCACAAGAAAAAAAATGAAGTTGGACCCTTACCTTATCCCATGTACCAACATTAACTCAAAATGGATGAAGTAGAAATAACTAACCATAAGAGCTAAAATTCTAGAATTCTGAGTAGAAAATATAAGGTAAAATCTTTATTAGATTTTGGATATGGATTTGGCAAAGAATGGATTTGGCAAAGATTTGGCAAAGAATTTCTAAGCTATGACACCAAACACACAAGCAACAAATGAAAAAATGGAAAAACTGGACTTCATTTAAAAACCTTTGTCACATCAAATGAAACCATCTAACAACACAGTGATAAGGCAACCTGCAGACTGAGAGAAAATATTTGCAAATCATATATTTCATAAGGGGTTAATATCCAAAAAATATAAATGACTCCTAAAATTCAAAATAAAATAAAAACAGCTTAATCCATAAATGGGCAAATGATTGGAATAGACAATTCTCCTAAGAAGAAAACAAGTGTCCAATAAACTCATGAACAGTTGCTCAACTTCACTAGTTGTTAGGGGGGTCTAACTCAAAACTACAATCAGATACCATTTCACATGCTGTAAGATGGCTATTATTAGAAAAAAACCAGAAAATAGGAATTTTGGTGAGAATTTGAGAAAATTGGAACACTTGGGCCTTGCTGGTGGGAATGTAAAATGTGGCAACCACTTTGGAAAACAGTATTGCAGTCCCTCAAGAATTCAAACATAAAATTACCATATGATCCTGCAATTCCACTTTAGGTATATACCCCAAAAAATTGAAAGCAAGGACTCAGATACTTGTGCAATGATGTTCTTAGCAGCAATATTCACAGTAGCCAAAAAGTAGAAACAATCCAAATTTCCATCAACAGCTGAATTGATAAACAAAATGTATATACATAAAATGGAATATTATTCAGCCTTAAAAAGGAAGGAAATTCTGATACAAGCTCAACATGGATGACCCTTGAAAACATTATCCATAGTGAAATGAGCCAGACACAAAAAGACAAATAGTGTACAATTCCACTTATATGAGGCACCTAGAGTATGCAAATTAATGGGGACTAAAAGTAGAAAAGAGGTTACTAGGGCTTAGGAAGGGAGGAATGGGGTTTATTATTTCATGGGTACAAAGTTTGTTTGGGATGATGAAAAAGTTCTCGAAATGGATAGTGGTTATGCTTGCACATCACTGTGAATGTACTTAATGTCACTAAATTGTAGATGGTAAAGCTTGTTACATAAATTTTGCCACAATTAAAAAAGAAAAATACACCTTAAGATTCTGCAAGTTGAATGATTCTCAGTCTTCTTTACATTATTGTAGGATCCCAAAGAATTGTACTTACATAAGACAGAGGTCCAGATCACATTTTGTCCCAGGTGGCCTTTGAAGCAGCTAGATCACACACAGAAAAACCTTGAGAGATACTTGGGTTCATTTACAGAGGCAGCTACAGGAACAGCGATTCAACCAGAGGAAAAGTGAATTTGGCTGACAGAGTTTAATCCCAATGTACCTTGTTTCCCTCTTGGAGTCCTTTATCTTCTAATTATATCTTTCTTTTCCTTCCTGTGCAATGGGAATGTACTATCTATGTGTCCTTTCCCCTTCCATGACATCAGTATTAACTAAAGTCAATAGAACTCAAGTATAATTCCTCTTTCAACAGGCATTGGTCTGAAAAACACTACTGGAAGCTTCACTAAGGCCAAAGATCCAGGTTACAATGTAAAATACATGAGTCAATAAGAATCAAAGACTTGGGATTAAAGTCAAGCTTTACCTATTATTGGTCAAGTGATCTTAGACCAGACAGTTTCTCTGTTTTGAGCATTGGTTGTTTCATCTGTAAGTCGGGCATTATAAGAATAATTACTACCCTACAGTTTCTGTGAGGATTAAATGAGATGATTGTAAAGTGACTGTCATACTGTAAACACTCAAAAAATGGCCTCTTCTATTAGTATAAATTATAATGTAAAGTGTTTCTGAGTTAAAGATGTTTAATATATCTTACTTTCCCTGCCCCTTTTTCCCCAAATCACTACAGATATCCAGGGGTTCACTGGTACTCCCATAGGTTAGACATTTTTGCTCTACCAAGCCTCTGTTCAGGGTGAATAACCTTAGAGACAATGCTGAAGAAAGAGAAAAGCAGGATTTTTTGACTATGCAATGTCACATTTGTTTTAAAAACAGTGATGACTGATGAATCAAAGTTGGTACTATGTATAACCATCACATAGACCATCTTCAGCTGTCATTTGAGCCCTAAATGTACTTTATTTCTTCCACTCCCCACGTATTTCTTCTTTTCTTTTATGGAGAGAATATATCCTTGTAACCTTATGCCAGATAGATCTGAGATGCAAAACCTCTGCTAACAGTGAGCAGAAAGAGGCAATGCTCAAAAGCAGTGTTCACACAGGGACCAAATATTAAACCATCATCTGCCACTAAATCAGAAAATGAAGATCATTTTAAGCCAAATTCTCACTATCTCACAACCAAGCATTGGTAATGAGAAAAGTGGCAAAGAGCCTTGACTAGGAGATCAAACAAAGTTCAGGCTGATGGCCTAGTCAAGAATCACTCTTACAGAAGACAGAGGCTATAGTAGCAGGAGTCCCAGATACAGAGTCTGATGATATGTGTTCTAGTTCTCACTGTGAACCACCAGCTAGGTGACTAAGGGTAACTCTTTCCCCTCTTTTTACCTGTTACCTCATTTTTAATAGTTACCAAGGAAATTGTAGTTAGTGACTTCAAAGGGTCTTGCCAGGTCTAAAAGTATGTTCTATGTTTTTGATTTACCCTCAATCAACTTGTCAGGGTGGATAATATAGAATGGCAGAACTGAAATGGAAGGATCCTTGGAGACCATCTACTGTAACAACAACACATCATAAATCTAATATGAAGCTGAAAGAGGAAGAGATTGGGCTATGGTCACATAGCCAGTTAATGACAACTCCTGGAAAGAACTTGTTTCCTAACCCCGTACCCAGTGGTTGTCCATTAGCCTGTGCTATCCCTTCTACTGGGCTCTTTTCCTGGACAGATATTTTTGAGTCTTCATTTGACTAGCAGGTCCCAGGCTTAGACCTTTTGTTGTCTTCCAGGTTTTAGTGTGTGCCTCTTCCATACACTCAACTTTGATATGGACTACTCAATTCAGCAATGACTTCCTACTGTGTTTGAGGCTGCCAACTGTGAAGAGCCCTATAACCTTCTTTCAATGATGATACAACCATGATCACTGAACAATTTCCATCCTTAAGGCCTTTACTGGATGCCTGACATAAGAGGCCTGTTACTGAAGATTGGCATAGTGCAGTCAACAGGGCAAGATGATAAAAACCCTTTTGGTCAGAATTAAGTTCCGAAGTGTTTATTATACATCTACCATGTGTGAAGTGTTATAACATGTGCTCTCTTCATTGGAGCCCCATTGCCCAAATTCTACAAATTAGGGCTACCATATAGGTAGTAGTAGCAAGATGGCATCTTGCAAAATACCAACATATGTTTACTCTCCGAAAGTATTCATAAGTGTCTATTTTGTACAAAGCACTCCGTTAAGCAGCATGGGCTAATGCAGAGAAAAATGACAGAGTCCCTGATTTCAAAGGAGCCCAGAGTCTAGTTATCTCTCTCTCTCTCTTTCTCTTTCTTTTTCTTCTCCCACTCTACATTCTCTGGTCTTGCAGCTTCTTGAATATGTGGGTGTATAGCTTTTCTCAAATTGGGGAAATTGTCACCCATTATATATTCAGATTTTTTTTCATCCCACACTATTTATTGTCTTCTTCTGGGACTCCAATATATAAAGGCTATATTATTTGTTATTGTCCCACAGGGTCCTGAGACACTATCCATTTTATTTTATTTTTTTAATCTATAGTCTCTCTATTGTTCAGTTTGGTTTTTATCTATCTTCATGTTCAATGACTCATTTCTCTGCCATTTACATATTTCTATTGAGTCTATTCAGTGAGGTTTTATTTGGTTATTTTATTTTTTGGTTCAAAATTAGCTTTTATATCTTCTATTTCTTTACTGGCACTTTCTATTTTTTCATTTGTTTCAAACATTTTATAATTTCTTATTGAAGCATTTTTATGATGGCTGCTTTAGAAATGCATGTCAGATAATTCCAACATCTGTTTCATTTCAGATGTTGTGCCTATTGTCTTTTATCATTCAATTTGAGATTTTCCTATTGTTCTTTTTTATTTTTTGCATGATGAGTGATCTTCAATTGTGTCATGGACATTCTTTGTATTGTGTTATGAGACTATGGACCTTATTTAAAATTCTATTTTAGCAGACCTCTACTGTGCCAGGAGAGGAATGGAATGGAAGTCCCACCTCATTACCACTGAGTGATGATGGGAGTTCAGGCTCCCTACTCAGCTTCCACTGACACCATTCCAAGAGAGAGAGTGGTGAATGCCTTGCCACCAAGCAGTGGTAGATGTCAAGGTCCCCACTGAGGTACACTGATGTGAGATCGGGGAAAGGTGTGGGGTTTTCCCATGATGTATCTCTGGAGTAGAGCAGGTATTGTCATAAAAGGTTTCTCTTTTTCCGGGCTACTCCTTTCCAGATCTTTTGGCTAGAGAGAGCATACTCTTTCTGGGAATACTTTATTCTGTGTCTGTTGTTATTTTCAGGTTGTAGCTTCTCTAGCATCCAGACTGGGATATATAGGAGGCTAAGGAAAACCCGGGGAACTTATCACTATTTCATTCCCTGAGTTCCAAAGTATCTAGCCAGTCCAATTTTTCTTTCCACTAGTCAGAGGTTTTTTTTTTAATTTTGCTAGTATTATATATGATGTCCAGAGTTTTTAGTTGTACTATGCAGAAGAAATCGGAAGAAATATTTCTACTCTATCTTACCCAGAACTAGAACTCTAATATTGTGTTTTTAACCTTATGTTCTATCCATGGACTTGTGTGACAGTTGTTTATAAGTCCCTTCCAAAGCTGTGAGCTCCATGATAGCAAGAAATATGCATTTCTCATCTTTGAGATAGTAAGTGAACCGTGGCAGCTCTGAAGCATTGTAAAAACCATAAGAGACGTGTGTGTGTGTGTGTGTGTGTGTGTGTGTGTGTGTGTGTGTATAGGGGGTATGTGTATGTGGTCTTTGCATAGAAGAAAATGCTCAACATCTGTTTATGTAATTTATTTGAATGGAAAATACTATATTATGAATATTTGGGAGACTAACAAATCTAGTCTCTGCTTATCTCTTAACTATCCGTTATCATAATCTCACCCCCAGTTATAACTGCAATTCCCCAAACCTGACATCCTCTTTGCTTTTCAAAAAACTTTTGATAGTTCTGTTCCATCACCATACCTTCATCTTTTGTCTGCTAAAATGTCAGTCTCTCATTTTTTCCTTTACTAATAAAATCTCAATATTTAATGATATGTTGAAAGCCATTAATGTTAGAAAATACTGAACCCTCTCTCAAGCTCCAAAGGGTAGTTTTGATGAGTCTGAGACAATAATAGTAATCCTTTCACTCTAGGCAATGATTGGATTAGGAATGGACACGCAGTGCACTCTGACCAAAGAAATGTGAGGGAAAGTCTACTAGTGTGTGCATGGAGATAGAGGGATTCTGGCAAAACTTCTTCACTCTTAAAAAATAGACACAAAGGAGGGATGTTTTGCCTTCTTGACTTTGGCTGGTATTGTGTGAGACGTGATGCTGGGATTTACTGCAGTCATCTTATGGTTATGGAGGGACAACCTGAGGACAAAAACAAAGACATTGAAGATGTCATCTTTTCTGCTTGTCAGCAGAAAAGTAGAAAGTATCTTGGACACGGATGCCAAATTGTTCAATGAAACGCTGTTTATGAAACCAAAAAACTGGAAAATTTTCTGAAAATCCAGAAAGGGAGAAGAGGAAAGGCAGAGTAAGGACCCCTAAAAGATTATCCTCTACAAATACAATGAGAATAATGGCAAAAATTGTTAAGGTAAATTTAAATAAGGTAGCTGTGAAAATCAGCAACATAGTAGCTACTGAATAGGTGAAACTAAGTTTACAGTTCCTCATAAAGACACATCCAATCAAATTGTTACTAGTTGGCTTGTCTGGAAGCTCCCTACAGAATTCCTTTTAGCAGGGCTTTTGTTATTTCACCCTAGTCAAATCTTGCTCAGTGAGAAAAGACATACCCAGGAAATGTGTTGAAAATGATCACAGTAATTTAACATTACAGCTGTCTGACGTGGTGAGGACAGTTTGGGCAATAAGGAGGGTGGGCAAAATATTTAGAAGGAAAATATGAGGAATGAGATATATGTAAGGTGATAGAAATATTTCAGTACATTCATTGGCATCTAGAAGGCCATGCGCATGTGCAGAGCTGTGCACATGCCCAAGAGAGAGATGACAGATCCTCAGTCTCCTAACTCTGGCTGAACCCGAGGCTCTGCACAAGTAGAAGTGAAGTCCAAGGCAAAACTTTAAGTGGTCATAGCATTGAAAGTATACCACAGTGTACACACACACACACACGCACACACACACACACACACACACACACACAGCTGTTCAGCAAAGAGTTGAATGCTTAGTGGATCAAAGCATGAAAGGAAATTTCTGCTCAATCATTAGTTGACAACTGAGCTAGTTGAGCAGAGACTTCAGTAGACATAAATAGTTTATATTTTAGTACCTTTACCATAACTTTCCCCTACATTTTGAACAAGAGACCCCACATTTTTATTCTATGAAATTATGTAATTATGGGGTCAGTCCTGGGTAGAAGTGGAACCAGTTCTGGGTAGAAGTGATGCTATGTCACTCCCAAGATTAGGTTATAAAGGATACTATAGCTCACTGGCTTGCTCTCTCAGATCATCTGCTGTGGTGAAAGCCAGCTACCCTATCATGAAGACACTCAGATAGCTTGTGGAGAAGCCCATGTGGTGAGGAACTGAGGTCTCCTGCTAACAGCCTGCATGGAACTGAAACCTACCAACAACTACATAAGTAAGCTTGGAAGTAGATGCTCCAGCTCCAGATGCCTGCATCCCCATTGATATCTTTTTTATTTTAAAGGTTTATTTATTTATTTTAACATCTTTATTGGAGTATAATTGCTTTACAATGGTGTGTTAGTTTCTGCTTTATAACAAAGTGAATCAGTTATACATATACATATGTTCCCATATCTCTTCTCTTTTGCATCTCCCTCCCTCCCACCCTCACAAGTCCATTCTCTAGTAGGTCTGTGTCTTTATTCCCATCTTACCCTTAGGTAATTCATGGCCTTTTTTTTTCTTAGATTCCATATATATGTGTTAGCATACGGTATTTGTTTTTCTCTTTCTGACTTACTGTACTCTGTATGACAGACTGTAGGTCCATCTACCTCACTACAAATATCTCAATTTCATTTCTTTTTATGGCTGAGTAATATTCTATTGTATATATGTGCCCATCTTGATTGCAACCTCATGAGAGATCCTGAGCAGGAACATTAAGCACTACTGGATTCCTGATCTGTAGAAACTGTAGGATAATAAATGTGTGTTGCCTTAAGCTGCTATGTTTGGAGTCTTTTTTTATGCAGCCGTGGGTAATCAATGTAATGAGGGATGTGACTGGGTTTGAGGATTGGTTCATATAAATCGTGTTGATCAAGAATTAAATTTCTATCCTGCCATGAGGTAGAAAGAAAGGGCAAATCCTGTGTAGATAACCCACTGTTGAGCAGATTACTTTAATGAATCTTTATATATGCAAAGAATATCTAAATGTAGGTTGGGAGTCCATGCAAGAAAAGCTGCATTGTTGGACAAAACAAGTGCAAAATCTT
The DNA here is from genome assembly GCF_003031525.2 of Neophocaena asiaeorientalis asiaeorientalis. Taxonomy (NCBI): domain Eukaryota; kingdom Metazoa; phylum Chordata; class Mammalia; order Artiodactyla; family Phocoenidae; genus Neophocaena; species Neophocaena asiaeorientalis. The sequence continues at coordinate 502,052 of NW_020173777.1, forward strand.
GTTTTAAACTGAATTGCTGGGCTGGGTGTGGGGGCAAGGAAAAGATGAAAAGGAAGAGATAAATAAATTGGATAGAGGATACACCTGATTTAGTTAACATAATCTAAGGACTTTATCAGAAGAGGGATGACTAATATTCAATTGAAATTGTCTGGTTATGATACAAATCTCCATCATCTTCCCAACCCTTCATCAAAATGTATAGCATATTAAAAACTGTGTTTTTTCGTTTTTGGAAAACAAGAAGAAGGCCAAGTGTCCTAGAGGAAGATAAGAGAATACTGCAACATGTAGAGTGGCAAAATGGAATTCAGCAGAGTTATGAATCCAGGACAGTAGTGACCATGAGAACTTAAACTCCTCACCAAGACACAGAAGTCTTAAGAAGGGCACTGGCTTATACATAGAACATGGAACAGTGATTCAAGCCATTCTAGCTAGATCTTAAGGGCAAGAGATAAAGCCAAAAACTTCCTCTAACCTGTAGATGATGCTAACTAACCCTTTGCTGTCCACTCAGATATTGATTGATGCTTTTGTTCTCTGACTTCTTGGTATTTTGTTTGTTTGTTCATTCGTTGGTCAGTATGTGTCTCAGAAGTGGATCATAGCTATATAGTTGGGGTTTTGTTTGTTTTTTCTTTTTTGCACAAGGTCCAACAGAGCACTATGTGTGATTAGAATATTAATTAATATTGTTTGATGATATTCTTCTGTTACAGACTGTGGAAGTACCCATATACCAATCCTTCTAAGCATTTATTCAACCCCTACTACATACCATATATTTAGAGCTGACATATTTACCATATTTTTGGCTATAATTTATACTATCTTGTTCTGCTGAAATAAGTATGTAATTTTTCAATGATGAATGATTCAATTATACCTCCTAAGTTTTTGCCTTTGATATGAAATTCTAGCACAGTATGAAGAGTTTTACTAAACTTGACTTTAAATTTTCACTTGACCCCTACTAAAGAGATTAACCAAAGCTAACCCTCAAACACAATGCAGTAAAATTTTACTAATTTTTTGTCTAATAATTTGAAATGTTTTTTTTTATGTGCCTAAAGAAGAAATGATGAGGGACAGTGAATTATGTATGAACATCACAAATCTGGGAGGGCCAGCAGACATATTGAATAACAGAACCATAATGTACCACAAAGAGATCAGCAGTTTGGAGCAATGGTTAATTCTAACAAAATAAATAATTGCTGAGCAACCATCAACAAAAGAATGCTGCACCCTACCGAAAAAGATATCCTACATCCAAAGACAAAGAAGAAGCCACAAGAAGACAGTAGGAGGGGTGAAATCATGGTAAAATCAAATCCCACACCTGCTGGTTGGGTGACCCACAAACTGGAAAATAATTATATTGCAGAGGTTCTCCCACAGGAGTAAAAGTTCTGAGCCTCACATCAGGCTCCCCAGCCTGGGGGTCTGGCAAAGGGAGGAGATGCCCCCAGAGAATACATTAAATACATACATAAAGATCTTACATGGGCCCCCAAAGTCATCCATACAACCTATGAGAGATGTGAATTACAAGCAGCATATATGAAAAAAATAAGGCTTGGTGGGGGGAGAAGGATTTGTTTAACTGTAAGATAATCCAAGTCAAAATTGATGCAGATACAAAAAGTAAAAACCTAGTATCCTATTAAACTGCATTAATAGAATATAGTGTTACAGCTCTGAGATCTGTATTTTAAGAGATGTAGAAAACCATCTGGAGCATTACATGGTGAATTAGCAATTGGGAAGTTGTTGGAGTTCAGATCTGAGGCACAGGTAATGGTTGATAGAAACAGAACCACTTTAAAAGAATACTCAAGGAGACATGCTCTGTATTCTTAGATACCTGAAGGACTGTCACACATTCACAGAAGTATAGATGCTAGAATTTCATGGGTGTATAATAGGAACCGTGACGAAGCCTAACTTGCCTAAAGTATAGGGTACACAAAAGGGAATACAGTATTTGGAAATGAGTTGCAAAAGGTCTTTTGGTACCAGATTATGGAGGTCTATAAAAGTCAGGTCAAAGTGTTAGGACCTTAATCATAGAGATGGTGAGAATCCATTGGAATTTTTAAATTTTCTTTTCTTTTGACAAGATAACATACATATGGTAAGAAGTGTAAACAGTAAAAAGAAAATCTATGGAAAATTCTTGACTCTCAAAGCTGCTGGTTTCCTTTTCATGCTAATACAATAATATATACAATGCCAGCTCTTGTCTAAAATAGAAATGTAAATTGTTGCATACTTTATACTCTTTTATGAAAAATTACTGCTAATACTACTACTACCGTTAGTTACTATTATGCTTACCTCATCTTGAAGATTGTTCCATATCAGTACGTTTAAAATTGCTTCCTTGGGCTTCCCTGGTGGCGCAGTGGTTGAGAGTCCGCCTGCAGATGCAGGGGACATGGGTTCGTGCCCCGGTCCGGGAGGGTCCCACATGCCATGGAGCGGCTGGGCCCGTGAGCCGTGGCCGCTGAGCCTGCGTGTCTGGAGCCTGTGCTCTGCAGCGGGAGGGGCCACAACGGTGGGAGGCCCGTGTACCA
>NW_020173777.1:504651-513010 GCF_003031525.2 Neophocaena asiaeorientalis asiaeorientalis
GGGGGGGGCCAAAACGGGGGGGGCCCCGTGTACCGCAAAAAAAAAAAAAAAAAATTGCTTCCTTCATTTTCATGGCTGTATGGTATTTTTTGTTATGGATATACCATAATTTATTTAACCAGTGGAAGGGTGCCCTTGAAGGGTTTAGACTATGGATGTGACATGATCGGGCCTGTGTTCTAAGAAGCTTACTCGCTGGCAGGATTGGAGCACTGAGAGACTGGAATAGAAAAACCAATTAAGAGGTTCAATGAAAGAATATATGTGAAAGCAGTTTTCAGCTGTAATGCATATATAACTCTGAGTTATTATGGCCATAACTCATTTCAGAATTAATGAGGGGCTTGCATTCAGGATTTCTGACTCTAAATCCTGGCCTTTTTTTCCACATTATATCTGGGCAACTCCACCCATCTTCACCATTTATACTTGTAGTAATGTTCACAATTAAGTCCCTTAGAGTACTTTACCATTTTCTGAGAGCTTGGTGTTCAGAATTTTTGGCTTCTCCCAGCACCCTTGTGAGGCAGGCTTCAGCCCTGATTTATAACTGCTGAAGTGACAGTTGAATCTGAAAGACAAAATCAGCTTACTGAGGGAGAAAAAAAAAACTCAGAAACTTGAGAAACAGGCACCATCATGGGGCCTAGAGGGAGGATGTGTAAAGCAAAAAAAAACCTAAATGAGCTTAAAAAGTAATGGTCCAAGTGGTAGCAGGAAAAGAAAAGAAATTTTGTGTCAGGGAATCATGTCCATGTATTTACTCTTCTGTGTATAGCATCTTTTTTTTTCCTTTTTTTTGCAGTACGCGGGCCTCTCACTGTTGTGGCCTATCCCATTGCGGAGCACAGGCTCCAGACACGCAGGCTCAGCGGCCACGGCTCACAGGCCTAGCTGCTCTGTGGCATGTGAGATCTTCCCAGACCGGGGCACAAACCTGTGTCCCCTGCATCAGCAGGCGGACTCTCAACCACTGTGCCATCAGGGAAGCCCTGTGTATAGCATCTTATAGTTTACAAGGGGCCTTCCATTTGAACTTCAAATTCACCCTCAAAAATAGATAACTTTTGTTACCTTTCTCAAAACGTAATAGAAAAAAAGGATTAAGGGAATGAGGAAAAGGGGCTATATAATATGCCTCTATCATGTTATAGCATCTAAATTAGGGGCTTTACAAGCATAAGCTCTTTGAATTACCCATGTGAGGTAAATACCACATCCTTATTTTACAGAGAAGGAGACTGAAACTCAGTGTGGTTAAAGTGACCTGCCTAAGGTCACACAGTTGATAAGTAGCAGACTGGGAATCTGACACCCTGATTTTCTGATTCCAGAGCCCCATGCTCTTTCCACCGTACCATATTGTCCTTATCTGAGCACTAACAAAGATATCACAGAATGAGGAAACACATCTAGATTGCTTACAGGAGCTCAAACTCATTCGGTCTTAGAAAAATTAAGGTGACAAAGCTCCAGGAAAAATGAGACGTTCAGAAGGCTGACATGGATCACAGGTCGGATTTGACTTTGAACTTGCTATTTTGGAGGGTTGTAGTACATCACATTATTTGTTAGGTAGGCAGCATGACTGAAGGGGACAGGCAGGCCCAACAGCATCATCTGTGAGGAGAAATGCAGAGAGGATTCTACTACACCACTTGAGTGTTGGGACTGAGACTTCTTCAGCTTCATCCACTTCTAAGTTCATAATGAAGTGCCTGCTGCATAGTAAGTGCCTAATATGAATTGCTTAAATATGTCAAGTACTTGGGTTTAGCTGGAAGGTAGAAGAGTAGGAATTTGAGTGTTCTTTTTTTTTTCCACACATAACCTTTTTCACTAATTGTGTAAAAATCACACTTTCCCAACATTGTCTCCATTCATATAATCTGTGTAATATTCCCACTTTTCTTGCTCTAGTAAAATCACTTAAACATGTGTGTACCAAGTACTTTGCAACTTGTACTCATTAGTTGTAGAAAAACTGTGTAGCCCGCTTTACCACTCTGAATGCAGAGTCCAGAGCCATAAGAAAGCCAGCCAGCTAAAGTGAAGCTTTCAGACCAGCCCCAAGTGCATTGGAGGTGCTCTAGGCACAAACCTTGTCAAGCTCAAACAACATCAATTTCCCCGTTAGAAAGGGAGGCAATTTTATGTAGGAATGAACTTGATTGCTTAAGCCCAGGCCACGTAAATATTCTAAGTAAGGCAAGTCATGAGGTGTCTGTTTCTCATCTGAGAGAACCAGATAAAACATGAATGGAGACCTGAGGAGCTCCTTAAATGAAGGGCAGGGAAGATTCTGTCTGTCTCAGTTAGGCCCTATCAGGCCATGAGACAGGGGCTTAGTGACCTTCAGAAGGCTCTTCTGAGGGTTTTGTTTGTTTGTTTTTAGTAAATCATTACTGAATGAGCTACCAGGAAATGTGTTAGTCACTGTAGTGGTGGGGGGTAGGGATGGAAAGAATACTATACCTCAGGGATCTCACACCAGGAAATGCATAATTGAGGGTCAAATTCTAGCTGAGTCTGGGTAGAGGGTAGTCATGGAGGGCTTAAGGACTTCCTGTAGGAAGCGGTTTTTGAGCTGGGTCTTGAAGGATGGGTTAGTGCTTATATTTGGGGAAAAAAACTACAAAAAATTGTGGGAGCAGAGTTGTTGAGGTGATAGTGGACATAGTTCACTCCAGATGGTAGTGACTAGGCACAAGTGGCCTAGTGAATAAGGAAAATGGTCAGTTTCAGAAGGTTGTCCATGTTGTAACTGCCCCCTTTGATCAGAGAGTGCCCTTGCTCAAAAGGTGAGATCCTAAAAGAGGCCATGAGGAAGAGAACTCTATTCTCCAAACCAAATGAATACAAACTCTACAATCATACTAAGAAGCCTAGAAAGGCAGAGACTTTCTGGTCTAGCCTCTCCATCTGGCTGAGGTCCAGAGAGGGAAAGGAAATTGCCCAAGGTGACACAACAACTCTGAAGCAGAGCTAACACTAGAACCCAAGTCTTCTGAATACACTTTTCAGGCTTAGAGATCCTATGAATGAACAATGTGTGGGAAGAATAATATTGTTAAGGATTACTTACGGAAATCATCTAGCAGAGTGCTTGGCACTACTTGGTAGCTACTAAGTAGACAGTTGGTTCAGGATAGTGGTTAAGAGCACAGGTCCTAAAGCAAAACTTCTTGAATTTGAATCCTAGCTCTGCCACTTTCTATCTGTGTGACCCTGGGTACTTGCTGTACCTCAGTTTGAGGGTTTTCTTGAAGATTACACTATTTAATATCTGTTAGGTGTTTAGAAAAGTACTTGGCATAAAAATACTATGTAAATATTTGATAAATAGGTACATTTTGTAAGTTTCTTTTCCTTTTTTACTATTGCTACCACTCAGGGGATGAGTTTAGAGGGAAATCACAGAGCAGTTCCTTCTCATCTCTGTTTCCAATGGCTAGAGTACTTTGATGACCCCTCTGCTCCTAAATATAGAAGAATAGAACTTCAGGGTAGTGGCCCTGGAGGGGCCCTTAGGAACCCTTCAAGCTCTCTGATCCAGAGAGGCAAGAGGTACTATTATATAGGCTTAAGACAATTTCCTTTGTGTTAAAAGGTCCAAGGTTCATATCCCAGCTGTTCTATGTGCTACGTGACCTCCTTGTGCCTTGGTTTCCTTAGTTATAAAAGAGGGATAAAAGTATTCCTACTCATAATGTGTTATGAAGATTAAATGATAAAATGCACATAATTCAGTGCTTAGCTCATGCCTGCCCTATCAGAGGAGCTTGGTAAATTGTAGCTGCTATCATATTTTAATTGATGTTACTCTCAAGGTTATAATAGTCACTTGGTCACAGAGATGACCCTCAAACACATGCCTTTAAATCCTAGTACTAAGATATTTATCCTGAGGAATAACACACAACACATATCCCAATTCCTCCCTGGTGACTCATTCCCCAGCTGATTGAAGGTTAGAAATGTTTTTCATAGTTTTGAGTTAGATGATTATTGTGATTGTTCAGCTCTGAGAGGATCCAGGATGTGGGGTTCCCAATCTACCTATTAAACCTCAACCCTCAATAATTTATATTTCCAAAGTGTCATACTGTTTACAAAGTCTCTTCATCTCCATTATCTCAGCTGGGTTTGAAAAACTGGGCTGTAGGATGGTCAAAGATAGGTACCCCTATTTTACAAATCAGAAACTGAAACTCATAGAAGTAAAGTGATTTGACAAGGTCACACAACATTTTAGCAGCAAAGATAACCCTTAAACTGAGATCTGATTCAAGTTCAATGTTCTTTCCCCTACAGGAACCTGCCTAAATCCCCCAGTTTTAAATGAAGGATTAATATTGGCCTATCAAGTGGGCCAGGTAATGTGTGTGTGTGTGTATAGGGGAGTGGAGTTTTGTAGAGAGAGAAAGTGAAAACCTGCTCTTGGCTTGGTAGTAAGGAAGGTTTGAACTCTGCTATTTAGACCAGACTAAAACCAGAAAAAGGTTACTTCCTTTTATTTCTATTTTTTGAAGAGGAGAAGGGTTTGACTTGAAGCAAGCAGTATGGGATGAGGGATATATCTCTGCAGACAATAAGATCCAGGCTATGAAATAGCCAAAACTTAAAGCAGCTAAAACTGATTACCCACCCTTGGAGGAGCCTATGGATGGATGTTTGGGGTCTTGGTGAGGCCTAGTGAAAACCTCATCCCCTCTCTCAGCCTTTGCTTCCCCAGCTGTATATTCAGGAGCTTCATATTCTATCCAACTCCACATCATTCTCCCAAAGTTTATTGCACTGGTACTTCAGGCTCAGGTGTCCTTGCCTGGAAAAATGAGGGAGCTGAGTTGGTGCCTCCATGCAATTATATTGCTTTGGCCAATTAAGAGCCAGAGGAAGCCCTTACACAACTTTTAGATAGAGACCTCGAAGCAGGAACAAGTCATATCCTTCTCCTACCTTCAAAATGACACTCTGTCAACTGAAGCCTGTGTCTAACAGGTCAGGCTAAAAAACAGTGGGGCATGCTTCTTATGGTACAATCAATCTTATATAAACCAGCTTCTGCTTCCTAGGAGGAAGCTTCTTAGTGGGCTATGGAATCCTGACTTTACAGTTCACTTTGCTTCTGGCCATGGGCATGCCTCTAAAGCTCCATGATCAAGAAAGAGCTGTGTGCTGGCTTTTGCCATAAGACAAGCCCAGAATTCAGGAAGCTCCTAGTGTCTTGGGATGGTCATGCAGAACTAAGTCAACCCTGCAGGACACACTTGGTGACTACACAAGAATTAGTGTTGTATAATAAATACACAAGAACAGAGCTCAGCTAGTCTTTAACTATAGCATTAAAGTTTTCCTCATACCTTGGCCATCCTTCTGCTCAGTCTAGACTCTCATTTATAAGCCTGCTAAAGGTTTAGTCAAACCAAGGAGAACCAGTCTTTCTGACATCCTCCCTGCAATGATGGATCAAGGGCAGGATTGATCACCCCACTGAGCTCAATTAGGAAGGCTTCACTTGTTTTAAATTTCCCAGACTTATTTTTTTGCCAGCTAGGCATGACACTTGTGGATAAATCGCATTGACCATAATTTCTCAGAAGGGTACCTACATTATTGGCTTCTATTAAATGATGTGAGATGAGTTCTAATTGGTCATGATTCTGACCTTAAGCCTAGAGTGGTATCACCTGGAGAAGTCTTGGACTATCTCACCTCCCTATCCCAGAACAGAAGACACATAGTCCATTTTGGGGAGAGGAAGTAGGAGAAGCCTTAAATGTCCACATATCCCAAAGCTCTCAGCCCCCATCTTCATTAAAAAAAAAATGGTCCCAAGAGTGGCCAGAAAATAACTTTGTGAAGGGTACTGGGAGAGAAGGGGTCTTTAGGTGGGAAAGAACAGCAGTTCCAGCATCTGGAACAGTGCCTTCTGGGGAGTTGGCTCTTTCATTTCATTTATTCATCCTAAGCTCTTCACAACCTAAACCTGGGAGATGCTCAGGTTTTTATCTTGTAGAAATATAGTTTTCTTTTTATCAGGGAAAAATGGAGGCTGATGGTAAGGAAACTTTATCAAGAGAGTAGAATGGACAAATCAAGCACTGGGTATATATTCTTTGGATTTTTAAGACTAATTCATTTAGGATGACGGAGTTGGAAAAGGTTCTTCACATGGAACTTGTGCATTGCTAGTGTACAGCTAATGTGTTCTTGTTAGTCCCTTTGGGCTCTAAGCTTTACCAGACAATTGGTGGCATACAAGAAGTAACTAAACATTTTGTTCTGTCCTCCTCTTGAAGATTAGAATCTTGGCTAACACCAGCATTTTGGCCATGCCAAGCTTGAGTGGTATAACCCAGGACAGGAGAACAGGAAGCTCACATGATTACTCTGAATCATTATGTGCATCAGTCAACTCTTTATTCCAAGTGCATAGAATAGTTCCTGATATATATTAGGTGCTCAGGAAATGTTTACTGAGTAAATAAATGCTTAAAGAAATATTTCTTAGTACTGTCTCTGCCAAGGACAAAAGATAAATTTTTTCTCAGAGTAACTCCCCACCTCTTACCTCAACCTTTAATGTGACAAATTCTTCTCATTTACCTCAAAGAAGAGAAGATTCATGTATAGGGATGGAGGAAGATTTGGGTGCGTCATAATGGAGTTCAACTCAGAATATTTCAGATAGTTAATTAGATCATTTGCAGAGTTCAAATTTCTGGCTGGTGAGATAAAAGTCAATAATTTCCACTTAATTTTTTCTTTCCTAAAACATCAAACAGGAGGAATATACTGTCAGAAAAAAAAGTCCTGAAGTTTTGCTTAACTATCCCAAATTCCCCAGATTTCCTGCCCAAAGCTTAATGACAGAGACTTGACGTTTGCTCCACTCTCTAGCCAAGTCTTCCAGGCATCCAAAACATTCTGTAAAGAGTTGATTGCATAAAATGATAAAGTATCAAATCTGAAAAGGACCTTAGAAATAGCACAGTTCAACTTCTTCCTTTTAATATAGGTAGAGACACTGGAACCCCAAAAGTGGAACATATTGGTCTCGGTGTGCTAACCTCAAGGCTAGTGTTCTTAGCATGACACCACACAATTTTCTGACTTTTCAGTGTTGGTCAATTATACCTAGGACTTGTACCACCACCCCTGTAGGGCTTTAGAATGCAGTTCCCTGAACTGGAAATACCATGTGGACAGGGACAAAAGGGCCTCTGCCACTTTTGAGAACTGCAATTTGTAGGTTCATTTTGGCCCAGAATGTGCTGCTGGTATGCTCCAGCGAAGGTCAGAAATGTTATTCCCTGTTTCCTTCCCCCACTAAGTTGCGCCAGGAGTGCTGGAGCATATTTGCACAGCATCCTCTCCCATGCATTTTGTTGGAAAAGAGGCTGCAGGGCAAATACATGTTAGCAAATTTATGCAGCATATCTAGGGCTCATAGATTCTGGACTGAGAAGAAATGAGACCAGGCTGAAAAGAAACCAGGCTGTGGGGAAAAATAATTGTAATTACAGGTGAGAGGGAAAAAAAAAGCCTTAGAGCATTTAATAAGAGCACATGGCTTCCAGGATCTACATTTCTAATCTTGGTTTTGTCTGTGTTGGCTCTCCCTAGTCAAGTCACTTAACCTCTCTGACCTTGGTTTTCTCATCTGTAAATAACGGTAGTTAGAACAGATTCAACTATTTTAATGGAACCATGAAAGTTGTTTGATAGTAATAGTATTATGCAAAAAGCCCAGACTGACCTGGGTTTTTTTGATCACTTACATCAAATAATTACAGTAGAAGATATCACTGCTTTTTTTCCAGATAAATGTAGGAAAGAAAAGTATCAAATGGATAAAGAGTGAGTGTAGGCTTCCTTTAAACATAAATAAAGTCTGAAGCAGTGGTATTCAAACACACTGGTCTTCAGACTGACTGATCAGAATCACCAAGTAAGTGTTTTTAAAAAATCTAGGACCTGAGGTTCAGAAGTAAAGAGTGGGGGAAGTATGAGTTAGGAAGGATATATGTAGTTTTTAGTCTCAATACAAGTATCTTCTTTTTTTAGTTCTTTTAAGTATAATTGGCATACAATAATACATTAGTTTCAGTTATACAACATAGTGATTCCATATTTGTGGTCATTGTGAAATGTGCATCACAATAAATCTAATTATCATCAGGTGACTTACAAAGTTAATAAAATATTATTAACTATATTCCCCATGTTATACATTGGATACTTAGCCTTATTTATTTTTTCTTATTTAAAAAATTTGATTGAAATATAGTTAATTTATGATGTTGTGTTAATTTATGCTGTAGAGCAAAGTGGTTCAGTTATACATATATATATA
>NW_020173777.1:513089-520390 GCF_003031525.2 Neophocaena asiaeorientalis asiaeorientalis
CATCTGCTAGTCACAGAACCCTATTCCTTCCCTCCCCCACCCACCATCCCCTTTGGCAACCACAAGTCTGTTCTCTATATATGTGAGTCTGTTTCTGTTCCATAGATATGTTTATTTCTGTCGTATTTAGATTCCATGTATAAGTGATATCATATGGTATTTGTCTTTCACTTTAAAAAAATTTATTATAGTTGATTTACACTGTTGTGTTAGTTTCAAGTGTACAGCAAAGTGATTCAGTTACGTATATATATACCTAGTCTTTTTCAAATTCTTTTCCCATTTAGGTTATTACAGAATATTGATCAGAGTTCCCTGTGCTATACAGTAGCTCCTTGTTCATTATCTGTTTTAAATACAGTAGTATGTATATGTCAATCCCAATCTCCCAATTTATTCCCCCCCCCACCTTTCTCCTTCAGTAGCCATAAGTTTGTTTTTTATGTCTATGAGTGTGTTTCTGTTTTGTAAATAAGTTCATTTGTACCATTTTTTAGATTCCACACCTAAGCAATATCATATGATATTTGTCTTTGTCTGATTTACCTCACTTAGTATGATAATATCTAGGTCCATCCCTGTTGCTGAAAATGACATTATTTCATTCTTTTCAATGGCTGAGTAATATCCCATTGTATATATGTACCACATCTTCTTTATTCTGTGAATGGGCATTTAGGTTGCTTCCATATCTTGGTTATTGTAAACAGCACAGCAATGAATATTGGGGTGCACGTATCCTTTTGAATTATGGTTTTCTCTGGATATATGCCCAGGAGTGGAATTTCTGGATCATATGGTAACTCTATTTTTAGATTTTTAAGGAACCTCCATACTGTTCTCCATAGTGGCTGTACCAATTTATATTCCCACCAACAGTGTAAGAGGGTTCCTTATTCTCCACAACCTCTCCAGGATTTATTGTTTGTAGACTCCTTGATGATGGCCATTCTGACTGGTGTGAGCTGATATCTCATTGTAGTTTTGATTTGAATTTCTCCAATAATTAGCAATGTTGAGCATCTTTTCATATACCTCTTGGCCATTTGTGTGTCTTCTTTGGAGAAATGGCGATTTAGTTCTTCTGCCCATTTTTTGATTGGATTTTTTGTTTTTTTGATATTGAGCTGCATGAGCTGTTTGTAAATTCTGGAGATTAATCCCTTGTTGGTCCCATCATTTGCAAATAGTTTCTCCCATTCTGTGGGTTGTCTTTTATTTTGTTTATGGTTTCCTTGCTGTGCAAAAGCTTTTGAGTTTAATTAGGTCCCATTTGTTTATTGTTTTTATTTCCATTATTCCAGAAGACAGATCAATAAAGATATCGCTGCAATTTATGTCAAAGAGTGTTCTGCCTATGATTTCCTATAGGAGTTTTGTAGTACCCAGGCTTATGTTTAGGTCTTTAATCAAGTTTGAGTTTATTTTTGTGTATGGTGTTAGAGAATGTTCAAATAAATTTATATTCCCACCAACAGTGTAAGAGGGTTCCTTATTCTCCACAACCTCTCCAGGATTTATTGTTTGTAGACTCCTTGATGATGGCCATTCTGACTGGTGTGAGCTGATATCTCATTGTAGTTTTGATTTGAATTTCTCCAATAATTAGCAATGTTGAGCATCTTTTCATATACCTCTTGGCCATTTGTGTGTCTTCTTTGGAGAAATGGCGATTTAGTTCTTCTGCCCATTTTTTGATTGGATTTTTTGTTTTTTTGATATTGAGCTGCATGAGCTGTTTGTAAATTCTGGAGATTAATCCCTTGTTGGTCCCATCATTTGCAAATAGTTTCTCCCATTCTGTGGGTTGTCTTTTATTTTGTTTATGGTTTCCTTGCTGTGCAAAAGCTTTTGAGTTTAATTAGGTCCCATTTGTTTATTGTTTTTATTTCCATTATTCCAGAAGACAGATCAATAAAGATATCGCTGCAATTTATGTCAAAGAGTGTTCTGCCTATGATTTCCTATAGGAGTTTTGTAGTACCCAGGCTTATGTTTAGGTCTTTAATCAAGTTTGAGTTTATTTTTGTGTATGGTGTTAGAGAATGTTCAAATTTTATTCTTTTACATAAACATATCTGTTTTTAATCTTTTGCTCCTGCCACTCTCTGTCTTCGCAATCTTATTCTAGGCCAACACTTATTTGCTTTCTGACAATTTAGGTTAGGCTTCATCTTCTAGAGTTTTGTTATATACATAGAATCACAGTGTGTACTCTTTTTGTCTGGCTTCTTTCACTCTAAATAATTGTCTTGAGATTCATCACTGTTGTAGTGTTCAACAATTACTTGGACTCTTTGCACTTCCTGGACTTGGGTGACTGTTTCCTTTCTCATGTTATGAAATTTTTCAGCTATTATATCTTCAAATATTTTCTCAGGTCCTTTCTCTCTCTCTTCTCCTTCTGGGACCCCTATAATGTGAATGTTGTTGCGTTTAATGTTGTCCCAGAGGTCTCTTAGACTATCCTTATTTCTTTTCTTTCTTCCTTCCTTATTTAGTTTCATGGCAGTGATTTCCACCATTCTGTCTTCCAGCTCACTTATCCATTCTTCTGCCTTATTTATTCTGCTATTGATTCCTTCTAGTGTTTTTTTCCATTTCAATTATTGTATAGATCATCTCTCTTTGTTCTTTAGATCTTCCAGCTCTTTGTTTAAACATTTTTTGTAACTTCTTGATCTGTGCTTCCATACTTTTTCTGAGATCTTGGATCATCTTTACTATCATTACTCTGAATTCTTTTTCAGGTAGATTGCCTATCTCCACTTCACTTAGTTGTTCTTCTGGAGTTTTATCTTGTTCCTTCAACTTGGACATATTCCTCTGCCTTCTCATTCTGTCTAAATTTCTGTGTTTGTGGCTTCCATTCCACAGCTTGCAGATTTGTAATTCTTCTTGTTTTTTTCTGTCTGCCCCCTGGTGGGTAAGGCTGTCTAAGAGGCTTGTGATAGCTTCCTGGTGGGAGGTACTGGTTCCTGCCCACTGGTGGGTGGAGCTGGGTCTTGTCCCTCTGGTGGGCAGGGCCATGTCAAGGGGTTTGTTTATTGGGCAGCAGTATGCTCAGGAAGACTTTAAGTAGCTTGTCTACTGATGGGTGGAGCTGTGTTCCCACCTTGTTGGTTGTTTGGCCTGAGGCATCCCAGCACCGGAGCCTACAGGCCATTGGGTGCACCAGGTCTTGGTGAGAAAATGACACCCTCCAGGACGGCTCACCCCAATAAGTACTCCCCAGAACTACAGCCACCAGTGTCTTTGTCCCTGTGGTGAATCACAGCCAACCCCTGCCTCTGTAGGAGACCCTCCAATAGCAGCAGTAGGTCTGGTCTGGGCTTTTATGGGGTCGCTGATTTTTTCCCTGGGTCTGGTGCACATGAGAACTTGTGTGCGCCCTCCAAGAGTGGAGTTTCTGTTTCCCCAGTCCCATGGAATTCCTGTGATTACACCCCACTGGCCTTCAAAGCCAGATTCTCTTGGGTACCTCTTCCCTTTGCCAGACCCCCAGGCTGGGGAGCCTGATGTGGGACTCAGAACTTTCACTCCTCTGGGAGAACCTCTGCAATATAATTATTTTCCAGTTTTTGGGTCACCCAACCAGCAGGTGTGGGATTTGATTTTATCATGATTTCACCCCTCCTACTGTCTCTTTGTGGCTTCTTTGTCTTTGGATGTAGGATATCTTTTTCAGTAAGGTGCAGCATTTTTTTGTTGATGGTTGTTCAGCAATTATTTGTGATTTTGGTGTTTTCATGAGAGAGGGGTGAGCTCATGTTCTTCTACTCTGCCATCATGTCTCTGCTTCCCATACTCATCTTTGTATATCCTGGGACCTAGAAGCAAGTCACTCTGGGGCACATCGGCTTTTGACATGGGCTTGAGTGGCCATGGCACAATGAGCCATGTGCAGGTCTCTTTCCTCAGCATAATATGTCTTTCCCTTTCTGACTTACTTTGTTTAGAATGATAATCTCTAAGTCCATCCATGTTTTTACAAATGGCATTATTTCATTCTTTTATATGGCAGAGTAATATACCATTGTATATATATATACCACATCTTCTTTATCCATTCATCTGTCAATGGACATTTACATTTTTTTCATGTCTTGGCTGTTGTAAGTAGTGATGCTATGAACATAGGTGTGTGTGTATCTTTTCAAATTATAATTTTGTCTGGATATATGTTCAGGAGTGAGATTGCTGGAACATATGACAACTCTAATTTTAGTTTTTTGAGGAACCTCCATACTGTTTTCCATAGTGGCTGCACCAATTCACATTCCCACCAGCAGTGTATGAGGGTTTCCTTTTCTCCACATCCCCTCCAGCAGTGACTTATTTATTTTAAAACTGTAGGTTTGTATTGCTTTATCCCTTTCACCTATTTCATCCCCACCTAATGTTACTCCCCTCTGGCAACCACCAATCTGTTCTCTGTATCTGTGAGTCTGGATTTTGGGTTTTTTGTTTGTTTGTTTTGTTTTTTAGATTCCACATATAAGTGAAGGATGCAGTGTTTGCTTTTCTCTGTCTGACTTATTTCACTTAACATAATACCTTCCAAGTCCAGCCATGTTCTTGCAGAAGGCAAGATTTCAGTGACTGCATAGTATTCCACTGTATGTATGTGTATGTATACATCATAACTTCTTTTTCCATTTTCAGACACTTATCTTGTTTCCATATCTTGACTATTTTGGATTATAAATTGGAATTTTGATAGGGATTGCATTGAATCTATAGCTTTCTTTGGGTAGTATGGATATTTTAGCAATGCTAATTCTTCTAATCCATGGGCACAGAATATCTTTCCATTTATTTGTGTCATCTTCAATTTTTTTCATCAATGTCTTATAGTTTTTTTTTTTTTAGATGTGATTGTAAATGATATTGTTTTCTTGATTTCTCTTTCTGATACTTTGGAAGTGGTGTATAGATATGCAACCGATTTTGGTATATTAATTTTATATCCTAAAACTTAACTGAATTTATTTATTTGTTCTAACTGTTCTTTGGTGGGGTCTTTATGGTATTCTCTATATAGTATCATATCATCTGCAAATAGTGATAGTTTTAATTCTTCCTTTCCAATTAAGATGCCTATTATTTCTTTTCCTTGCCTAATTGCTGTGGCTATAACTTCCAATACTATATTGAATAAAAGTGGGCATGTGGGAATCCTTGTTTTTTTCTTGATCTTAGAGGAAAAGTTTTCAGATTTGAACCATTGAGTATGATATTAGATGTAGCTTTTCCATATATGGCCTTTATTATGTTGAGGTATGTTCCCTCTATACACTTTTTTTGAGTGTTTTTATCATACTTGGACATTGTTATGTCAAATACTTTTTTTCTGCCCCTGTTGAGATGATCATATGATTTTTACCTTTCATTTTGTTAATTTGGTTTATGACATTGATTGATTTGCTGATGTTGAACTATCTTTGCATGCCTGAGATAAATCCCATTTGATCATGGGTTATGATTCTTTTAATATGTTGTTAAATTTGGTTTCCTAATATTTTGTGGAGAATTTTTGCATCTATGTTCATCAGGGGTATTGGCCTATAATTTTCTTTTTCTGTGTGTGGTGTCCTTGTCTGGTTTTGGTATCAGGGTTATGCAGCCTCGTAAAAGGAATTTGCAAGTTTTACTTCCTCTTCAATTTTTTAGAAGAGTTTGAGAAGGATAGGCATTAAATCTTCTTTGAATGTTTGGTAGAATTCATCAGTGAAGTTGTGTGGTCCTGGACTTTTGTTTGTTGGAAGGTTTATTTATCATTGATTCAATCTCATTACTAGGAATTGGTCTATTCAGATTTTCTATTTTTTATGATTCGTGGAAGGTTATAAATTTCTGGGAATTTATCCATTGCTATTAGGTTGTCCAATTTGTTGGTGTATAGTTGTTCATAGTAGTCTTTCATGATCTTTGTATTTCTGTGGTATCAGTTGTAACTTTTTCATTTTTTGCTTTATTTATCTGAGCCCTTTCTCTATTTTTCTTGGTGAGTCTAGCTAAAGGTTTAGAACTTTTGTTCATCTTTTCGAAGAACCAGTTCTTAGTTTCATTGACATTTTCTGTTGTCTTTTTAGTCTCTATTTCATTTATTTCTGTTCTGATCTTTATTATTTCCTTCCTTCTATTAATTTTAGTCTTTATTTATTCTTCTTTTTTCTATTTTCCTTAGGTGTAAAGATAAATTAGTTATTGAGATTTCTTTTGTTTCTAGAGGTAGGCCTGTATTGCTATGATCTTTCCTGTTAGAACTGCATTTGCTGCATCTCATAGATTTTGGTAAGTCATATTTCTGTTTTCGTTTGACTCTAGGTATATTTTGATTTCTTCTATGATCCAGTAACTGCTTTTGCTGTGTCCCATAGATTTTGGATCATTGTGTATTCATTTTCATTTATCTCCAGGTATTTTTTATTTCCTCTGTGACTTATTCAATAATTCATTGGTGGCTTAGTAGTGTATTGTTTAGCCTTCATGTGTTTGTGGTTTTTGCAGTCTTTTTCTTGTATCTGATTTCTAGTCTCATAGCTTTATTGTTGGAAAAGATGCTTGATGTGATTTCAATTGTTTTAATTATACTAAGGGCTTGTTTAGTGGACTACTTTGTGATCTATCCTGGAGAACGTTTCATGTGCTCTTGAAAAGGATGTGTACACTGCTGCTTTTGGATTGAATGTTCTATATATATCTACGAAGTTCAACTGGTCTAATGTTTCACTTAAAGCCTGTGTTTCCTTATTGATTTTCTCTCTGGATGATTTATGCTTCTATTTTTGGTGCATATATGTTTTAAATTGTTCTATCTTCTTCTTGGATTGATCCCTTTATCACTATTCTTTGCCTCTTATAACAGTCTTTATTTTGAAGTCTATTAGTTCTGATATAAGTATTGCTACCCCAGCTTTCATCTGATTTCCATTTGCATGGAATACTTTTTCTATCCCTCACTTTCCGTCTGCATTTGTCTTTAGATCTGAAGTGAGTCTTTTGTAGGCAGCCTATGTATGGGTCTTGTTTTTGTATTCATTCAGCCACTCAGGCTTTTGATTGGAGCATTTAGTCTATTTACTCTTAAAATAATTACTGATATGTATGCTCTTACTGTCATTTTGTTAATTGTTTTGGGGTTGTTTTTGTGGGTCTTTCCCCCACTTTCTTCCTTTGTTCTCTTCTCCTGTGATTGATGACTATCTTTAGTATTATATTTGGATTCCTTTTTCATTTTTGTGTGTGTTTCTATTATAGATTTTTGGTTTGAGGTTTATATATAGCAATCTACATAT
>NW_020173777.1:520426-556936 GCF_003031525.2 Neophocaena asiaeorientalis asiaeorientalis
ATTTCCTACATTTATTATAGTTTGTCATTATTGATGAGATTTTTTCCTTCCATGATTTTCATATTTCTTGTTATGTCCTTTTCTTTTCTTTTCTTTTTTTTCTCTTAGAGAAGTTCCTTTAATATTTCTTGTAAAACTGGTATGGTGGTGCTGAACACTTTTGTTTGTCTGTGAGCTTTTGATCTCTCTCTCAAATCTGAATAAGAGCCTTGTTAGGTAGAGTATTCTTGGTTGTACGTTCTTCTCTTTTATCACTTTAAATATCTGTTGTCACTCCCTTCTGGCCTGTAGAGTTTCTGCTGAGAAGTCAGCTGATAGCCTTATCAGAGTTTCCTTATACATAACATGTTGCTTTTCCCTTGCTGCTTTTAATATTCTCTCTTTATCTTTATTTTTTGCCATTTTAATTACAATGTATCTCAATATGTTCCTTTTTTAGTTAATCCTGTATGGGACTCTCTGTGCTTCCTGGACTTTGATGTCTGTTTCCTTTCCCAGGTTAGGGAAGTTTATAGCTATTATGTATTCAATTATTTTCTCAACCCCTTTCTCTCTCTCTTCTTCTGGAACCCCAATAATGCGAATATTAGTGTGCTTGATGTTATCCCAGAGGTTTCTTAAAGTGTCCTCATTTCTTTACAATCTTTTTATTTTTTTGCTCTACATCAGTGATTTCTGCTAGTCTGTCTTCCCAATCACTGATCCATCCTTCTGTATCATTTATTTATTTTTTTTTTTTGCGGTACGCGGGCCTCTCACTGTTGTGGCCTCTCCCGTTGCGGAGCACAGGCCCCGGACGCGCAGGCCCAGCGGCCATGGCCCACGGGTCCAGCCACTCCGCGGCATGTGGGATCTTCCCGGACCGGGGCACGAACCCGTGTCCCCTGCATCGGCAGGCGGACTCTCAACCACTGCGCCACCAGGGAAGCCCTGTATCATTTATTTTACTGTTGATTCCTTCTAGTGTATGTTTTACTTCAGTTATTGTATTCTTCATCTCTGTTTGGTTGTCCTTTAAGTTTTCTAACTCTTTGTTAAAAACTTCTCACTCTGTGCATCCATTCTTCTCCCTAGTTCTTTGATCATCTTTACAATCACTACTTGAACCCTTTCTTGGGAAGATTGCCTATATCCATTTCACTTAGTTCTTCTTCTGGGGTTTTATCTTGTTCCTGTCTTTGGAACATGTTCCTCTGTCTCCTCATTTTGCTTAACTTACTATTTTTATTTTTTTGAATCTGGTAGGTTGGTTATATTTTCTGAAATTGAAGAAGTGGTCTTTTTTAGAACATGTCCTATATTTCCCAGCAGCACACTCCCCTCTCATCACCAGAGCTGTATGCTCCAAAAGTGTCCAATATGTGGGTCCTTCTGTTGTGGCAATCTGACTATATGGGCAGTCTGATAGGCTTGGTTGGCCTCCAGTCCATTTGGTTGGGAGGCTGCCTTGTGTGGAGGCTGCCAGCCACTTGTTGGTGTGACTGGGCCATGAGGCATCTCACTGTGGAACCATGGGTAGCCCTGGGGCTAGTGCCAGTTTACTGGTGGGCAGAATCAGGTTTCAGGAGACCCCAGGGCTGTGACCTTACCATTCATCGGTGAAGCCAAGTTTTAAGGCTAGTTTCAATCTACTGGCTGGCAGAGCCACTTCCTGGGGTCTAGTTGCAGTGCCCAGGGATCCCAAAGCCGATTTTGGAATGTTGGTGGGTGGAGCTAGTTCCTGACACCACTGGCTGCTGGGATCAGGGTCTCTTGAAGCTTTTATTGGCCTGTTAGTAGGTGGGGCCTGGGTCCCACCAGTCCCAGGGTAGAATCAGGCCTGCTAGTGTGTGGGCTTGCCCATGGACCACAGGACTGTGATTTTTCTTGTGGCTGGTATCTGCCTGCTGGTGGGTGGAGTTGGGCCCAAGGCTACAGCAGGATTGCTGGTTGGTAGTAGTACCCTGGGGATTCTGGGGCTAGTGTCTACCCACTGGTGGGTTAAGCTGTGCCCTGAGGGTCTCTGGTTAGAGGGCCCTGGGGGCCTCTGGTCTAGTACCTGTGCACTGATCTGTGGGGCCAGGTCCTGAGCCCTCCTGTGGGCAGGACCATGTCCAGAGGCCACTGTTTGCTCAGAGTGTCTTAAGGCATCCTGTCTGGTGGTGGGTTGGTCTGTGTCTGAGCCCAGTTAGTTGCTTGGCCTGAAGCATCCTAGCACTGGTGCCTACAGAAGGTTAATCAAGGCAGGGCTGTGTCCTGGATGTAATAAGCTAGAAGGAAGATTCTAAAATGGTACATGCCAGAATCAGTGTCCATGTGGTAAAAGGAGTTTTCAAAAATGGCTGCTGGCAGTGTCTATGTACCCAGGGTGAGCTGAAGTTGTCTCCTGTCTTCCTGCGAGATTCTCCAGGATCAGAAGTACTTCTGACCCAGTCTCCTGTCAAATTACTGCTTCTGCCCTGGGTTCTGGCATGTATGAGATTTTGTGTGTGCCTTTTAAGAGTGAAGTCTCTATTACCCCTGGCCCTCTGGGACTCCCAGTAGTAAGCCCTACTGGTCTACAAAGTCAAATGCTCTCGGGGCTTGTCTTCCCATTGCAAGATCCTCAGGCTCAGACTTCTCAGTCCTTTGTGAGAATCTCTGCAGTTACAATTGTTCTTCCATTTATGAATTGCTCACCTGGGGGTATTGGGTTTGACTATATCTATCATGACTCCACCCCTCCTAACTGTCTCATTGTGGTTCCTTCTTTATATCTTTACTCGTAGGTTCTGATCTTTTAAATCAATGGTTGTTTCACAAATGGCTGTGATGTTGGTGTGCTTGTGAGAAGAGATGAGCTAAGGGTTCTTTCTACTTGGCCATCTTGTGCAATCCTCAAGATCATTATTGCATTTTTGTTCATTGTTTTCTGGCTGCTTCAGTAGTTTTCCTCTGTCTCTTTCTCATTCTCTTTCCCTTTTCCCTTGTAGTTTCATGATTTCCTTACTGTTATGTTTAGATTCATTTCTTGTTCTCTTTTGTGTATTTTTCTGTAAGTTTTTGGTTTGTTGTTCTATGTATATAACTGTCTATTTTAAATTGATAGCAACTTAAACTTGAATACATTTCCCAAATCTACATTTTCACCCCCACCTCACATTTTATGTTTTGATATCACTTGTTACATCTTTTTATTTTAGGTATCGTTAACTACTTATTGTAGTTTTAGTTAATTTGACCATTTTTTTCTCTTGATGATCTTAGTAGCTTTATAAGTGGTAAATCCACTACTTTTACTATACATTTACCTTTTCCAGTGAGATTTTTACTTTCATATGTTCTCTTGTTATTAACTAGTCCCTTTTCTTTTCAGCTTAAAAAATATGTTTAATATTTCTTGTAAGGCTGGGTTAGTAGTGATGAAATCCTTTAATTTTTGATTGTCTGGAAAAATCTTTATCTCTCTCTCAAATGTGAATGATAACTTTGCTGGGTAGAGTATTCTCAGTTAGAAGTTTTTTCCTTTCAGCACTTTGAATATGTCATGCCTTAACCCACAAATTTTCTGTTGAGAAATCTGCTGATAGCCTTATGGGTTTTCTCTTGTACATAACAATTTGTTTTTCTCTGGCTGCTTTTAAATTCTCTCTTTATTGTTAACTTTTGACATTTTAATTTTAATATGTCTTGGTGTGACTCATTTTGAGTTTATCTTATTTGGGACTCTCCAGACTTCCTGGACCTGGATGTCTGTTTTCTTCCCTGGGCTAGGGAAGTTTATAGCTATTATGTTTCAGTTTTTGCCCCTTTCTTTCTCTCTTCTCCTTCTGGAACCCCTATAATGTAAAGGTTATCTCACTTGATATTGTCCCAATGGTCTTTTAAGTTCCCTTCATTTTTTTAATAACTATTTTTTCTTATCTATTACTAAAATATTTTAAAAAATAATTAGTTTTTCTTTTGCTGCTTTGTCTGGGTGAGTTCCATTGCTTTATCTTCTGGTTACTGATCCGTTCTTCTATTTCATCCAGTCTGCTATTGAACCTGTCTAGTGTATATTTCTGTTCAGTTATTATATTCTTCAGCTCTGTGACTTCTTTTTGGTACTTTCTTATGTTTTCTATCTCTTTATTGAAGTTCTCAGTGTATTCATCCACTCTTCTTCTGAGCTCAGTGAGTGTCTTTAAGATCATTACTTTGCATTCCTTCTCAGTTACGGTGTTTATCTCCATATTATTAAAGTCTTTTTCTGAGGATTTGTCTTGTCCCTTTTTTTGGAACATATTTCTCTGTTTCCTCATTTTGCTTGACTGTTTTCATTTCTAAGTATCAGGTGAAATGGCTACCTTTATTAGCTTTGTAAGAATGGCCATATTTAGGTGTTGATCCTTCTCATTCTACTTTGCTCTAGCTCTTGGTTGTCTCTTGAAACATTGTGATTGTCTAAACTGCCTGATTGATTTTTGTTTAGGGTGTGCCAAGACCTGTAATTATTCCAAAGGGCGGAATCTCATTTATCAAATAGTTTCAGGTTGATTGGAAGCCAGAGACTAATAAAGCAGCTTTTAAAGTATGCAAATATATACAATGCTGTGGGGCTGTAATTGTAATCCCTGCTGGCCTCCAGACAAAGAGATCTGAAAGTCTCCTCTGTGTGATAATTGCAAAGACTGGGGCCCCAAGTGAATGTATATGCTCCTTTCTGGGAAGTCTTGTCGAGCTCTAGTGAGGCCAAAGGGGTGCACAAGGATGGTTTCTCACTGCTTATATACCCCAGGAATATCTCCTTAACCTCTAGATATGGGGGAAACCTAAAGACTTTCCCTCAGGCTGAAACTCCAGAGTAAGTAAATAGGCCTTTTTCATGGAAAGACTGAAGTTGTGTTTTAGTTTGCTGTCTGTGCAGTGCCTTGGGGGGGTTGGCCTGCCAGTAACTGTCTCTCCATTTGTTACAGTCCTGTGGAGCTCAGGAATGCCAACAGACTTTACCACCAGGGTCAGGCAATAAGAGGTATCTCCTGTGTGGATTGCATTCTTCCACTGGGTTTAGCAAGGAGACTGGAGAGTGTATGGGACAGGGCATGCTCACTGACTTCAGAAAAGCAGCAGGAAAGTGTCTTGATTGTTAATGTGCACCAGCTTTAGCCTGAGTGGGAGAAAGCCCCAACTGCTCACACTACCCAGCCCCAGCCATGAGGTGGGGGAGTATTATAATCACCCATCCTCACAGACAATTTTTAGGGAGCCAGGGAATGCCAAAAAGGAGACCCTTTTTGTTTACATGCTTTATCCAGGGAGTTGGGGAATGCCGCAACCATCCACTACTATCTGGTCAGCAAGGCAGTGGGATAATGCCATGAGTGCTTGCCCCTGCCTGTTTTATCAAGACAATGGGAGGGTGCCACATCCAGGCTTGGCTGCCTGTATTATCAGGCTAAGTGGAAAGTGCAAATTCCTCTGCCAGTGCCTCTGTCTTCAGGGAGAGTTTCAACTGTCCCCCACCCCTCTAGCCGATACCTTTAGATTATTAGCAAATGAATCCCCTTCACATATAGTCTAGGCACTTTTCAAACAGCTGGTATTTTTCTGGGTCTTAGGACCAGTGAGACCACAGCTGAGCCGCTTAAGAGGGGAATCTAACTTTTCTGTAGCATTTTGGGACACTTGGATATCAACCCTACTGGTTTTCTAAGCCAGGCATTTTGGAAGCTTGTGCCTGTGGTGCAGATCCCAGGTCTTGGAGTACCTGATGTGGGGCACCAAATCCTTTGCTCCTCCAGAAGAAATGCCTGTCTGGTGAGATCCCTCCCTATTGCGAGTCACTGCACTAGGTGTAGGCTGTTTTGTAAGACCATTTCTCTGTCTCTCCTACCCATCTTGATGTGGTCCTTTTGTCCTGTGTCGTGGAGAGCAGTTTTTTTAGTTTACAGATATTTTTCAAGGGAAGTGATCCATATGTAGCTTTAGCTTTGGTTTGTCCATGGGAGGAAGTGAGTTCACAATCTTCCTATGATTCCATCTTAGACTTCTTCCCAGGAAATCCTATTTCTTTTAGTAATTTTATTTTTTAATTAATTTATTTTTATTGAAGTATAGTTGAAATATAATATTATATTAGTTTCAGGTGTACTTCATAGTGATTTGATTTTTTTATAGATTATAATCCCTATAAAGTTTAAAAAATATCGACTATATTCCCTGTGATGTACATTACTTTCTTGTATCTTATTTTTTAACATCTTTATTGGAGTATAATTGCTTTACAATGGTGTGTTAGTTTCTGCTTTATAACAAAGTGAATCAGCTGTACATATACATTTATCCCCATATCTCCTCCCTCTTGTGTCTCCCTTCCACCCTCCCTATCCCACCCCTCCCTCTAGGTGGTCACAAAACACAGAGCTGATCTCCCTGTGCTGTGCAGCTTCTTCCCACTAGCTATCTATTTTACATTTGGTAGTATATATAAGTCCATGCCACTAGAACTAAAGAGTAAACAAACAATGATGAACAACACAATAAATGAAATTAAAAATTCTCTAGAAGGAATCAATTGTATCTTATTTTATTCCAAGTAGTTTGTACCTCTTAATCCCCCTCCCCTGTCTTGCCCTTTCCCCCACCCTTCTCCCACTGGTAATCACGAGTTTTTTCTCTGTATCTGAAAGTCTGTTTCTGTTTCATTATATTAATTCATTTGTTTTAATTTTAGATTCTACCTATAAGGGAAAACATACAGTATTTTTCTTTCTCTGTCTGACTTACTGCACTTAGCATAATAAACTTCAGGTCCATTTATGTTGTTGCAAATTGCATATCTTCCACATCTTGGCTATTGTAAATAATGCTGCTATGAACGTTGGGGTACATGTATCTTTTCTAATTTTCATTTTCTTCAGTTACATACCCAGAAGTGGATTATTGGATCATGTGGTAGTTCTATTTTTAATTTTTGAGGAAACTCGGTGCTGTTTTCCTTAGTGACTGTACCAAATTACATTCCCACCAGCAGTGCACTAGGATTCCCTTTTCTCCACATCCTCTCTAACACTTGTTATTTCTTATCTTTCTGACAATAACCATTCTGACAGATGTGAGGTGATATCTTGTGGTTTTTATTTGCATTTCCCTGATGATATGTTGAGCAAATTTTCATGTGTCTTTTGGCCATCTGTATGCTTTGGAAAAATATCTATTCAGGTACTCTGCCAACTTTAAAATTAGGTTATTTGCTTTTATTTCATATTGAGCTGTATGGGTTTTAAATAAATTTCGAACATTAACCACTTATCAGGCATATCATTTGGAAATATCTTCTCCCATTCAGTAGGTTGCTTTCTTTGTTTTGTTGATGGTTGCTTTTGCACAGCAAGAGCTTTTAAGTTTGTTTAGGTCGAATTTGTTTATTTCTGCTCTTTTTTCCCTTGCCTGAAGAGACACATCCAAAATAATATTGCTAAGATCTATGTCAAAGATTGTGCTGCCTATGTTTTCTTCTAGGAGTTTTATGGTTCCAGGTCTTACATATGGATCTTTAATCCATTTTGAGTTTAGTTTTTACGTGGTATGAGAAAATGTTCTACATGGAATTTCATTCCTTTACACGTAGCTCTCCAGTTTTCCCAACACCAATTATTGGAGGGATTGGTTTTTCCGATTGCATATTCTTGCTTCCTTTGTCATAGATTAATTGACCATTTGTATGTGAGTTTATTTCTAGGCTTTCTATTCTGTCCCATTGATCTATCTCTTTTTGTGCCAATACCATATTGTTTTCATTACTTTAGCTTTGCAGCATAGTCTGAAGTCAGGGAGTTTTACACCTCCAGCTTTGTTCTTTTTTCTCAAGATTCCTTTGGTTATTTGGGGGTCTTTTGTGGTTTCATACAAATTATAGGATTATTTGTTCTAGCTTTGTGGAAAATGTCATGGGTATTTTCATAGAGATTACATTAAATTTGAAGATTGCTTTGGGTAGTAGGAACATTTTAACAATATTAATTATTGCAATCCATGAACACAGGACACCTTTCCATTTATTTATTTTATTTTTATTATTTTTTTTACATCTTTATTGGAGTATAATTGCTTTACAATGGTTTGTTAGTTTCTGCTTTATAACAAAGTGAATCAGTTATACATATACATATGTTCCCATATCTCTTCCCTCTTGCATCTCCCTCCCTCCCATCCTCCCTATCCCACCCCTCTAGGTGGTCACAAAGCACCGAGCTGATCTCCCTGTGTTATCACTTTTGATTTCCTTCATCAATATCTTATGGTTTTCAGGACATCTGTATTAACAAAACAAACAAAACAAAACAACACCTAGGTCATTCTCACAATCAACCACATTTGCAAACTAGACTGATCAAGGCAGTGAGGTGTAGTAGAAAGAGCCCAGACTCTGGCTCCAGACATAACTATTTCAGATATTTATCTGGAGGAAATCACTTCCTTTCTCAGAACCTTCATTTTATCAACTATAAAATAAGAATATCTACCTCTTTAGCTTACTGTGGGTTTAAACGAGATGATGTAGGCAATGCAGCAAGTATAGTTCATCACATGTGTTAGTTTTTCAAAAGTGTTCTTTCCTTCTTTGTCCAGGTTTGTTGTAAGCTCCTAGATGGAATGGATCCTATTTCACTCATTCTGTATGGTGCCCAGGGCTATGGGTTGAGAACAGGGAAAATTGTAAAAAAAAAAAAAAAGAAAAAAAAGAGCAGCTTAATAGGTGCTTTGTGATGGTTTTAGCCAGAAGCAGAGACTTTAAGTAAAGGAGAGTTTATTGTAAGGCTATAGGAGGTCTGACACAGAAGAAGTGATCCTAGAAAATAGAGAAACCTCAACAATTGGAGTTTATAAGTAGACCTTCATCAGTGTGATTTGGCTACCTTCTGCTTTTTCTCAGTTCCCTTACCAACTGACTTCCTCATAATTTCATCTTGAACACTATACTCTATCCTGCTCCAGGTCAACCTGGTGACTTTCAGTTCTAGCTCCTACTATTTTTTGGTCATTTATTTTTCATATCTCCTAGTTGAAATATGAGAGTCACAGAGAAAATGTGATTGGCCGGGTTTGTGTGTGTGTGTGTGTGTGTGTGTGTGTGTGTGTGTGTGTGACAAGCCAAACAGGTCATAAGTTCAATGCAAGCCTAAAGGTCGATTGCCCTTAGGTCAAATTCAGTCAGGATGGAGTCATTTGGTATAAAACATGGCAACCTAGGTTTTAGGAACAGTTTATCTTAAAAGGATAAGTGGTTTAGGCAGGGACTATAACATATGACTAGAATAACATTGTGCTCTGGGGTTGAACAATTGAGCAGATATTGGCAGGTACTTGGTAGTGGATGTATACTGATTTTTAGTTAGTGGCATCATATTTCTGCTTTGGACAGTAGTGTAGGTAACTATGCTCTGGGAAGTAGAAAGACCACTTATTTCCTAGACATGGTATAACCACTCATTCTCTGGGATTTGTGTCTCCACCAGCAGCAAAAAGACAAGGAGAATGTTTATATAGTGGAATATTGATTTCCTGACGTCACTGCATGATGACCCACAATGTTTAAGAGCATTCATTTTCATTGTCTTCTTTGAGCTTCAAAATAGCCCTGTGAGAGGGATGAATCCTTCACTTTAAAGGTGAATAAACTGAGGTAAGAAAAGAAGCAACTCACAGCTAAGAGGTAGGACTCAAATCTGCTCTTTCTGCCTCTGCATTCCATACTCTCACTATGGTACTCAAGCTATGATCTTCCTCATTATAAACCCAAGAAGCTGCAATGAAGTTTGCCATTTACCATTTTACAGGTGAAGAAACTGGGGCATAATAGGCCACCTTGGCTAGGACTGTACTAACAAGTTGAGTCAGACAATTGAGTACATTTTCAGGAAAATTCGGGTGAAGTTCCCACCTTGATTAGGTTTATCCTGGGGTACATCAGAATCCCCTGGAGTGCTCATTAAACACAGATTGCTGGGTCATATTCCCAAAGATTCTGATTCAGTAGGTCTGGGGTGGGAGTAGGAAATTTGCATTTTCAAAAAGTTCCCAGGTAATGTTCTTGGTTCAGGGACCACGCTTTGAGAACCAATGTTATAGACAAAACATTGGTTTAATGAGTGGTTTAATGATTGATCAAGTTTTAAGGCCACTAAGATAAAGCAGCTAAAAAACCTGGATATTCAATGCCCTAGGCAGTCTCTGTGAAAGTTAGCTGATGCTATACACTACCTTAATCTCCTCCATAGGCCCTCACAAAGACAATGATGAGGGTACAGACCTTAGAGTTAGACTTACTGGGCACATCTTCCTAGCTTTGTAGCCTCAAGAAAGTAACATGATCTATCTGAACTTCCGTTCTTCGTTTTTAAAATGGGAGTAATAAAGCAGCTTCATAGCGCTATTGTGAATCTAAGTCAACACATGCAAAAGTGCTTTGAAGGCTAGAAGATTTTGCATCAGTGGAAATCATTTTTAAAAGAGTAGCAAAGTTCTTGTGGATCACCTCTTTTTCTTGGCATTTTAAGATTCCTTGGGTGCCTGGTCTTTTGTTGCAAAATGTGGCATGCAAGTAGATCTTCAAATGGCTTTGGAGGAGCCAACTGGGATTCTAAAAGGGTTTATTCACCCTTATTAACTCGCTAAAAGTCAAGTTCCCCAGCTCTTAGCATAAGACCTTTTTGATCTGATGCCTTCAACAGCCAAGCTGGTCTCATTCTCAGAGTCTGAAAAATGCAGATGGCCCTGCAATTCTTACCACCCAGTTATAATCTTCAGAAGACTGGGTCTTTGAAAGAAATTAGCACTTCCTTAAGGGGTAGACAGCAGATATAGCCTTTTACAACTGTGCCAAATTTTTCTCTGCTAGAGGATGAAATGGAGAGGCTACTAAACTGGGAGTCAAGAAATCTAGATCATATACCATGTTCTGCAACTGACTCATTGTGTAACCTAATATAAATCCCTCCTGCTTTGTAGGACTCAATATTTTGTCTGTAAAAACAGGTGCACAGGGCTTCCCTGTGGCACAGTGGTTGAGAGTTCGCCTGCCGATGCAGGGGACACGGGTTCGTGCCCCGGTCCGGGAAGATCCCACATGCCGCAGAGCAGCTAGGCCCGTGAGCCGTGGCCGCTGAGCCTGCGCGTCCGGAGCCTGTGCTCCGCAACGGGAGAGGCCACAACAGTGAGAGGCCCGCATACCGCAAAAAAAGGAAAAACAAAACAAAGCAGGTGCTCAGATTTATTGGTGTTGAAGGAACCTTCAAAATCTGAATTCTAGGGTTATCAAGAAAACAGACCTTGCTTCTAGGCTTGGTTATATGTCTGGATTCATTATGTGACCTTGGGACATCACTACTCATCTCAGAGCCTTGTTTTCCTCATCTATAACCTTGAGAATATAAACCATTCCCTAACTCGTTTCCAGTGTTTGTGTCAAGGATCAAATATGTAGTATTCAAAATTATTTTGCATATCTAAGTGATTAATATTCAGAATATATATATTTATATCTTACAACTTAACAACAAACAAACTGATTAAAAATGGGCAAAGGATTTAAATAGACATTTCTTCAAACTATACAAATGGCCAATAAACACATGAAAAGATGCTCAACATCATTAAGCATTAGGAAAATGCAAATCAAAACCACAGTGTGATACCACCTCACACACATTAAGATGGCTACTATGAAAAAAACTTAAAAAATAAGTGTTGCCAAAGATGTGGAGAACTTGGAACACTTGCGCACTGTTGGTGGGATTGTAAAATGGTGCAGTCA
Source organism: Neophocaena asiaeorientalis asiaeorientalis (assembly GCF_003031525.2). Classification (NCBI taxonomy): domain Eukaryota; kingdom Metazoa; phylum Chordata; class Mammalia; order Artiodactyla; family Phocoenidae; genus Neophocaena; species Neophocaena asiaeorientalis. The sequence goes on from NW_020173777.1 coordinate 532,182, forward strand.
CTATGGAAAACAGGATGGCAGTTCCTCACAAAATAGAAAACAGAGTTACCATATGATCCAACAATTCTACTTGTGGATATATACCCCAAAGCATTGAAAGCACAGTCTTTTTTTTTTTTTTTTTTTTTTTCGGTACGCGGGCCTCTTACTGCTGTGGCCTCTCCCATTGTGGAGCACAGGCTCCGGACGCGCAGCCCCAGCGGCCATGTATCACAGGCCCAGCCGCCCCGCAGCACGTGGGATCTTCCCGGACCGGGGCACGAACCCGTGCCCCCTGCATCAGCAGGTGGACTCCCAACCACTGCGCCACCAGGGAAGCCCGAAAGCACAGTCTTAAAGAGATATTTGTACACCCATGTTCATAGTGGCATTATTCACAATAGCCAAAAGTTAGAAGCAGTACAGGTGTCCACTGATAGATGAATGAATGAATGGATAAACCAAATGTGGTATATACATACAATGGAATATTGTTCAATTTTCAAAAGGAAGGGCATTTTGACATATGCTACTGCATGGATGAACCTTGAGGACACTCTTCTAAGTGAAATAAGACAGTCACAAAAATATACAAATACTGTATGCCTTCACTTATATGAAGTACTTAGAGTAATGAAATTTATAGAGGCAGAAAGTAGAATAGAGGTCAGCAGAGACTGGGGGAAGAGGGAATAGGGAGTTATTATTTATGGCTACAAAGTTTCAGTTTTACAAGATGAAAAGAGTTCTGTATATGAATGTGGTAAAGGTTGCACAACAATATGAATGCATTTAATACCACTGAAATATAAATTTAGAATGGTTAAGATGATAAATTTTGTGTTATGTATATTTTACCACAAGTACAATAATAAACCAAGTTCTTTGAAAACTGAAAAAATGCTCTATAAATTTAGGAATCTGATTTGAATTTCAAGTATAGTAATTTTCTTTACATTTTGGGAAACATAGCTCCACATTCATGCATTCATTTTATGACAAAACTAATTGAGGATTTAAGAAAGGCCCAGTGCCTTCTTCTGCCTGGGGCTATTTCTCTACCTCAAGATTATATGTTCTTTCTAATCCTTTCAGAGTGTATAAGGTGACAGAATAGTACATTGAATAGAAAACTGAGAAACTTGACTGTCAGGTTGAAAACTGAGGCTTGAGTTTCCAGATCTGAAAAATGCTATGGTCTTGTTTACAGACAACCTGCATAGAGAATTAACCCTAACAATGTTGTTGCAGACTGGTTGGCTATGACAGGGAATGGAGATGACAAGAAACTATCACTCTGTGTCCTTATACCTCCCTATGCCCAGCTGCCCACCTGCCCTCCCCAGAGTTGCAGCCAATGCCCCTTAGCACAAATTTGCCTGGTCACTTTTGCACATTGAGAATTTTTCCCAGAAGAGTCTGGGACATGGCCTTGCCTGGCTTGGTCATAGAAAAACTGCACGTGCAGCAATTACAATTGTTCTCCATCTTCAGTGGGCATCAGAATCACCTGGAAGGCTGTTATACTGTAAATGACTGGGTCCCTAAGCCTAGAGTTTCTGATTGAGTAGGTCTGGGGTGGGGCTAAAAATGTACATTTCTCACAGTTTCCTAGGTGATGCTGATGCTTTGACTTAGGACCACACTTTGAGAACCACTGTGTCAGAGGACTATACATTTAGCAGGGGTATCTCTTCCCACCACAACTGCAGTTCCTTGATGCTCAACTGCAGACTCAGTCTTGCTCCAGTAACAAGGACCAATCCTGGTCTAAGGTTGCAACAGTACTTTCTTATCTTGTCAATGTGAGGCCATTGCAGCCCCAGACTCTGCCTCAGGTCCCCGTCTCCTTTCTTCAAGCTCTCTCTGCTGTTTCTAGGAATTCCTCACCTTATTTTACAGTATGCTAGACTACCTCACACTGGCTATGAGAACAAATTGTACACATCTCTTCCCAACTCTATGTTCAGTTGTAAAGGTATTTACACCACAGAAATTGGAAAACATGACAAATCAATGTCCCCAGCTCCCTGGAGAGGTTGTTAAACCGCATCACATTAGTACAATTGCCAACTCACTTTCTGGATTGTATCTTATCTGTCTGCCAAATTGAACCTTCTTTGACCAACCTTATAGTGGAATTGTTCCAAGGGAGTGTTGTTCCATGTTCTCGCCCCTCTCAATCTCTGTTTTTTTAAAATATTTGTTCCTTTGTTTAGTTTATTTTCTTTGCTTTTTAGATTCCACATGTATGTGAAATTATATGGTATTGGCCTTTTTATGTCTGCAAACTTTACTTAGAACAATACTCTCTAGGTCCATCCACGTTATTGCAAATGGCAAAATTTCATTCTTTTTAATGGCTGAGTAGAATTCCATTATATATATAATTCTTCATATTTTTTAATCCATTTATCTATTGATGGACATGTTGATTGATTGCATATCTTGGCTACTGTAAATAATACTGCAGTGAACATATGGGTGCATATATTTTTCATTAGTCTTTTTGTTTTCTTCATAAAAATACCCAGAAGTGGAATTGCTGGATTGTATGGTAGTTCTAATTTTTAATTTATGAGGAAACTCCATACTTTTTTCCATAGTGGCTGAACTAATTTACATTTCTACCAAGAGTATACTGGTTTCCCTTTTCTCCACACCCTCACCAAAATTTGTTATTTCTGTCTTTTTGATGATAGTCATTCTGACAGGTGTGAGCTGATGTCTCATTGTGGTTTTGATTTGCATTTCCCTGATAATTAGTGATGTAGAGCATCATTTTCACGTGCCTGTTGGCCATCTGTATATCTTCTTCAGAAAAGTGTCTATTCAGGTCTGCTGACAATTTGCTAATAGGTTTGTTTGTTTTTTAAATTTGAGTCTTCTCAGTTCTTTGTATATTTAGGATATTAATCCCTTATCAGGTATATCATTTGCATATATCTTCTCCCATTCAGTAGGCAGCCTTTTTATTTGGTTGATCATTTCCTTCACTGTGCAAAGGTTTTTAGTTTGATGTAGTCTCATTTGTTTATTTTTGCTTTTGTTTCCCTTGCCTGAGGAGATATATCCCCCAAAAAATATATTGCTAAGACAAATGTCAGAGTCTACAGCCTATGATTTATCCTAAGGAGCTTTATGATTTCAAGATCTTACATTTAAGTCTCTTTAAAATTTTTTAACTCACGTTTTATTTTATTTTATTTTATTATTTTATTGGGGTATAGTTGTTTTACAATATTGTGTTAGTTTCTGCTGTTCAATGAAGTGAATCAGCTATATGTATACATATATCCCCTCCCCCTTAGACCTCCCTCCCCCCACATCCCACCCATCTAGGTCACCATAGAGAACCAAGCTGAGCTCTCTGCACTATACAGCAGGTTCTCACTAGCTTATTTTTATACCATTTCTTATATGAGTGCTGTGGCTAGGACTTCAAATACTATGTTAAATAAATATAGCAAGATTAGGCATCCTTGCCTTGTTCCTGTCCTTGCCTTGTTCCTGTTACTCTGCTTCACACATGGTGGTGTATATCCATTTTGAGTTATTTTTGTATATGGTGTCAGAGAAGGTTGTAATTTCATTTTTAATATGAAAGCACCACTTGTTGAAGATTCTGTATATTCTCCATTGTATATTCTTACTTCATTTGCAGTAGACTAATTCACCGTAGAAGTGTCGGTTTATTTCTGGGTTCCCAATTCTGTTCCCTTGATATATGTGTCTGTCTCTGTGCCAGTACCATGCTGTTTTGATTATTTATGATCAGTAGTATAGGTTGTAATCAGGGAACATGATACCTTCAGCTTTGTTGTTTTTCTCAAGATTTTTTTGGCTATTTGGGGTTTTTGTGTTTCCATGCAAATTTCAGAATTATTTATTCACATTTAGTGAAAAGTGCCTTTGGTATTTTGACAAGAATTGCCTTGAAATTTTAGATTGCCTTCAGTAGTATGGTCATTTTAGCAATATTTATTTCCCCAATCCATTAGCATAGTATATCTTTCCATTCATTTGTGTCATCTACAGTTTCTTTCATCAATGTCTTACAGTTTTCCAAGTACAGGTCTTTTACCTCCTTGGTTAGAGTTATTCCTAGGTATTGCATTATTTTCAATGAAACTGTAAATGAGATTGTTTTCTTAGTTTCTTCTTCTTATAGTTTACTGTTATTCTATAGAAGTGCAACATATTTCTGTATATTAATTTTGTATCCTACAACTCTACTGAACTTGTTAATTAGTTCTAATTTATTTATAGTTGTTTGGTGGCATATATAGGATTTTCTATATACAGTATTATCTGTAAGTAGTGAGAGTTTTAATTCTTCCTTTCCAATTTGGATTATTTTTATACCTTTTCTTATATGAGTGCTGTGGCTAGGACTTCAAATACTATGTTAAATAAATATAGCAAGATTAGGCATCCTTGCCTTGTTCCTGATCTTAGAGGAAATGCATTCAGCTTTTCACTTTTGAGAATGATGTTAACTGTGGGCTTGTTTTATATGACCATTATTATGTTGAAGTATTTTTTCTCTATACCCATTCTGTTGAGAATTTTTATCATAAATAGATGTTAAAATTTAAAAAAAAACTTTTTCTTCATATACTGAGGTGATTTATATATGATTTTTGTTCTTCAAGTTGTTAATGTGGTGTATCATATTGAGTGATTTGCAGACCCTTAACTTTCCTTGCATCCCTTAGACAAAATCCACTTGACCATGGAGTATGGTCTTTTTAATGTATTGTTCAGTTCAGTTTGCTAAAATTTTGTTGAGAATTGTTGCATCTAATTTCTTCAGTTATACTGGCCTGTATTTTCAAATTTTGTGCTATAAAGGTGATACTTGCTTCGTAGAATGAGTTCAGAGGTGTTCCTTCTTCTGCATTTTTGGGAATAGTTTGAAAAGGATAGTTATTAACTCCTCTTTAAATGTTTACAATTTACCTCTGAAGCCATCATGTCCTGGAGTTTTGTTGGGAGAGTTTTTCTTACTGGTTCAATTTCATTACTGCTAATGAGTCATTTCATATTTTGTATTTCTTTCTCATTAAGTCTTGGGAAATTTTATATTTCTAGGAATTTATCCAATTCTAGCTTGTCCATTTTATTGGTATATAATTGTCCATTGTATTCTCTTATGATTCTTTGAATTTCTGTGGTGTTGGTTGTAACTTCTCTTTGATTTTATTAATTTGAGAACTTTTTTTCCTTGATGACGAGTCTAGATAGAGGTTTACCACTTTTATCTTTTTAAAAAATGAGCTTAGGTGTGTTCCTCCCTATGCAATTTTTTCGGAAGAGTTAGAGAAGGATGGGTGGTATCTCTTCTCTAAATGTTTGATAGAATTTACCTGTGAAACCATCTGGTCCTGGACTTTTGTTTGTTGGAAGATTTGAAATCACAGTTTAAATTTCAGTGCTTGTGATTGGTCTGTTCATATTTTCTATTTCTTCCTGATTCAGTCTTGGAAGGTAGTACTTTTCTAAGAATTTGTCCATTTCTTCCAGGTTATCCATTTTATTGGCATACAGTTGCATATAGTAGCCTCTCATGATCCTTTGTATTTCTGTGGTGTCAGTTGTAACTTCTCCTTTTTCATTTCTAATTTTATTGATTTGAGTCCTCTCCCTTTTTTCTTGATGAGTCTGGCTAAAGCTTTATCGATTTTGTTTATCTTTTCAAAGAACCAACTTCTGGTTTCATTGATTTTTTATTGTTTCTTAAAGTTTCTATTTCATTTATTTCTGCTCTGATCTTTATTACTTATTTTGTTTTACTAACTTTGAGTTTTGTTCATTCTTGTTTTTCTAGCTCCTTTAGGTATAAGCTTAGGTTTTTTATCTGATATTTCTCTTGTTTCCTGAGGTAGCCTTATATTGCTAGAAACTTCTCTCTATGAAAGGCTTTTGCTCTGTCTTATAAATTTGGAGTCACTCTGTTTCCATTTCATTTGTCTTTAGGTATTTTTTGATTTCCTCTTTGATTTCTTCAGTGACTCATTATTTGTTTAATAGCATAATGTTTAGCCTCCATGTGTTTATATATTAGTATTTTTTTTCCTTGTAGTTGATTTATAGTCTCATTGCATTGTGGTTGGAAAAGATGCTTGATGATTTCAATCTTCTTAAGTTTACTGAGACTTGTTTAGTGGCCTAGCATTTGATCTGCTCTGGAGAATGTTCCAGATGCACTTGAAAAGAATGTGTATTTTGCTGTTTCTGCATGGAATGTTGTATACATATCTATTAAATTCATCTGATCTAACGTGTCATTTAAAGCCAATGTTTCCTTATTGATTTTCTGTTTGAATGACCTGTCCTTTGATGTAAATGGGGTGTTGAAATCCCCTACTATTCTTGTATTGCAGTCAATTTCTGTCTTTTTGTTTGTTAATATTTGCTTTATGCATATGTGCTCCTATGTTGGGTCCATATACACTTACAATTGTTATATTTTCTTGTTGGATCATTCCCTTGATCATTATGTAATGTCCTTCTTTGTCTCTTATTACAGTATTTGTTTTAAAGTCTATTTTTTCTCATGTAAGTATTGCTACTCCAGCTTTCTTTTTATTTCCATTTTGAACAAAATAACCTTTTCCATCCCCTCACTTTCTGTCTGTGTGTATCTTCAGATCTGAAGTGATTATCTTGTAGGCAACATATATGAGTCATTTTTAAAATCCATTCAGCCACTCTATATCTTTTGATTGGAGCATTTAGTCCATTTACATTTAAAGTAATTATTGATAGTTATGTACTTATTTCCATTTTGTTTTTCCTGCTTTTTTGTAGCTATGTTTTCTCCTTTCTTCTTCTTTTGCCCTCTTCCCTTGTGATTTGATGACTATATTTAGTTTATGTTTGGATTCCTTTCTCTTTTTTTTCATGTTTATCTATTTTAGATTATTGTTTGTTGTTTCTATTAGGTTCATATATAACAACTAATATTTATAAGTGACTAATTTAAGTTGATGATTTCAATTCAATCTCATTCTATCAAAGCTACACTTTTACTTACTCCACACATTTTATGATTTTTGTGCCATATTTTGCATCTTTTAATTCTGTACATCACTTAACTATTTATTGTGGATATAGATGATTTTACTACTTTTGTCTTTTAACCTTTCTAAAAGTTTTACAAAAGGTTGATCTACTACCTTTACTGTATATTTGTCTTTACAGATGAAATTGTTTCTTTCCTAAGTTTTATATTTCTACTTGTGGTCTTTTCTGCTTAAAGAAGCCCCTTTATCATTTCTTATAAAGTGGTTTAGTGGCTCTGAACTCTTTCAGCTTTTGCTTCTCTGTAGAACTATTTATGCCTCCTTCAAATCTGAATGATAGCCTTGCTGGGTAGAGAATTCTTAGTTGCAGGGATTTTTTCCCTCTAATTGTTTTAAAAATAGTGTGCCACTCCCTCTGGCCTGCAAAAGTTTCTGCTGAAAAGTCACCTGATGATCTTATGGGAAGTCCCTTGTACATAACTACCTGCTTTTCCCTTAGAGCTTTTAATGTTTCTCTTTATCTTCAATTTTTGCCATTTTAATTACAATGTATATTGGAATATACTTCTTTGGGTTGATCTTCTTTGAGTCTCTCTATGCTTCCTGGACCTGGATGTCTGTTTTTTCTCAAGTTAGAGAAGTTTACAGCTATTGTTTCTTCAAATAATGTTTCTCCCCTTTCTCTCTCTCTTCTTCTTCTGGTACCTCTATAATACACATATTAGTATGTCTGATGTCATCTCAGAGGTCTCTGATACTCTCCAAATTTTTTTAAATTCTTTTTTTTTTTTTTTTTTGGTTCAGCTTGGGTGTTTTCCACTACTCTTCCAGTTTTCTGATTTGTTCCTCTGTTTCATCTAATCTACTGATGATGCCTTCTACTATATTTATAATTTCAGTTATTGTATTTCTTAGCTCTGTTTTTTTAAAATATATTTTCTAGCTCACTGTTAAACTTCTCACTGTGTACATTTATTCTTCTCCTGAGTTCATTGAGCAACTTTATGATCATTATCTTGAACTCTTTATTGGATAGATTACTTATCTCCACTTCACTTAATTCTTTTTGGGGGGTTTTATCTTGTTCCTTCATTTGGAATGTATTATTCTGTTGCTTCATTTTGTCTAATTCTCTGTTTTTATTTTTATGTAATAGCTAAGTTTATTATATTTCCCAATTTTTGAGTAATGACATTATGTAGGGAAAGTCCTATGGTTCCCAGCATCACACTCTCCTATGGTCACCAGAGCTATATGCTCTAGGAGTGAACCCTTTGTGGGCTGATGCTGAGTGGACCATTCTGTTGTGGCAGGGTTAACTACTATGGGTGTGCTCATAGGTGGGGATGAACCCTGGCCCATTTGGCTGCTAGGCCCTACCTCATGAAGTGGCTGCTGGCCTGCTGGTGAGTGGGCTGGTGCCTGGGCAGTTTGCATTGGGGTCTGGGGGAATCTCAGTGCTGGTGTAGGTCCCTGGTGTATAGGGCTGAGTCCCCTCAAGCTTGCATGTCTGGTGTTGATGCTGGACCACTGGTGGGCAAGGCTGGGTCCCAGGGCAGCTAGCTGTGCAAACTTGAGGGTCCTGTTGCTGTTGCTGGTTTGCTGGTTGGTGGGACTTTTTATGGGTAGCCACTTGGGGGGCTTGGGGAGCCAATGGTGGGGATACAGACAATAAATATATAAATCAATAAAATATATAGTACATATGATGATGAAAAGTTCTATGGAGAAAAATAGAGTAAAGAAGGATCCAGATTTGGGGATGGGGTGGCAATTTTAAATAAGGTGAAATTGGAGAAAGCCTCATTTAGGAGGTGACACCTGATTTATACCAAATTGTTAACACTTGTTACCTCTTGGGAGTGGAATGGGATATGGAGGATGGCTTCATTTACTACTTATTTAATTTTCAATTTGAGAAATTATGGCTTATTTTTAATTTTTGTGTTTCTTACTATTTTCCAAATTAAGTGTATGATCATATATATTATAATGTTTATCACATAGTAGGGGCTTAAGAAACATTAGTATCTTCTTTCTTTTTTCTATTTATTTATAGCCTAGAAGGGTTAGCGTTTCTGTCTTTGAATAGTGGGAAGAGAGCAGCATTCATAAGGCATAACTTCTTAACTTTTGATAAAATTTCCTAGACTTTTCACCTTGATAGCAGAGTCCTAATCCCTAAACCACCCACAGTAAAGACAATTCCACTTTGTCCATAAATGAAATCTTTGTAATTGAAAATTGAGAGTAGTTTATACTCCTTGGCTGGACTGAACTTTCCAATTCTGGCCATCAACCAGGTTGATACAGAGAGAGGAATTTACTTGCGCAAGCCTGTATAGCTAGAGTAGCAGAACTGGGAATGGAACTTATGCCTGTTAAGCCTGTTCACAGCCCATGTTTTTCACACTATGTTGTGCTGCCTCCCTCCATAAGAAACTCTTCTCCCATGTCATTCCAATGACCCAACAGGCTCAGAAGATGGCAGGGGAGAATCCAGTGATAAACCCCTGAACCAGCGTTGGTAATCACCACCTGAGGGCATCACAAAAATCAATGAGGAGCTGAGCTGACAGGGCCTTTTGAGATAGTCTCACATTATACACAGGCAATGAGCAGCAAAGAAAAAGAATTTGTTCAACATTATATGCCAGTTACTAGCAGAACTAAAGCCTAGGTTTCCTAATTTTTTAACCCTTTTCCTAGCATGACATTTACTCGTCCATCCATTTTTCAATTCATCCAGCCAACTTTTCATCTATCCATTCAATGAAGATTTATTTAGTTTTCTCTCTATCAAAGACATAGAACAAGACAAATGTGACCCTAACATTCAAGGGACTCCCAGTTTAGTGATTGTTTGAATCACTATGTTTGATGAAAGAATGAGTAGGCTGGCTACTATCCAGTCCCTGTTTCATGTTTCCCTCATTCCATGATGTCTCAGTCTAGGATGAGTGGCAAAAATTAATTTGAGCAATTTGGCTTCATTACATTTTGGATCTGGTGATGCTGCATAGAGGTTTTGACCTAAGTGGGACCTGATGGCTCTGTGGCCTAGTTGAGCTTTCATGTAATTCCCAGAGTCTCTTGGTAGTTGCAGATTACTTGATTTGTAGTTTCATGATCCTATATTTCTGGCTCTGAAACATATCCTTGTTTGCATTTTTGTTTACTTCCTGGACACTAAGGTTGCCTACTCAGCACTCAAAGTTCTTGCCCAGTGGTGGCTTGAGAGTTTCTTCTGGTAATTCAACCTCTGGATTTTAGGAACCAGAGTTCCAGTCCCTAAGGTGAAGTGGAGCCAAAAATATGATATTCAAGGAGTCACCAACTCTCTTGGGTTTCTTTCAGAGGGCATAGCCAATGTCTCAGTCAGAATAAATATTTCATGTTGCTCACTGGTCCTGGGAGAAGAGAGGCATGAGACAAATCTCTACTCATGGCCCCATAGAAAAGACTCTTGCTTGGAAATCTCAGGGGTTTTCACATTATCAATTCTGGTCTTGCTCTTAATAAAGATTTAGTGCTACTCTGCATGATGGAGATGTGAATAAGGCTAAATTCAGTGCTTATTTCTTGTGTGATCATCTGTTTTCTGCTATTGATAGGCCTCCTGGGGACAAATTGATGGTCTTTCAGTGCTCTACAGGCTATACCAGCCACTCCACACCCTCCATGAAAGGGGAAAATATAAACACCTTATTTACCTACTATATGCTAGGCAATTTACCACCATTACCTTATTGAATTCTTCCCCCCGCCCAGAATACAAGGAAGATATGATTTTGATCATCATTTGACAAATGAGGCTCAAAAACACAAAATAAGCTTCCCAAAGTCACACAGCCAAAGTGTGTCAGAATTGGGATTTGAACCCAGATCTGTCTGACAGCAGGGTTCACCAAGTATTCAGAGACTCTTTCTGATTTTAGATATGATACTGACAAGATATCTAGGGATCCTTTGTTCTGAAGAATTCCATCAAGAGAGGAGGTGACAGGATCTAGATCATTTTCCTTATAAAATAGAGACTAGAGGTAGTCATAATGCATGTGTTCATTGATCTCTCTACTCATCCACTTCATTGTCATCTACACAATGCCCTACTGAGCCCCATATGTGGCTATTGCTATAACTCAGTAGGATCACAAGAGAGCCAGATAATAAAATTATACTGTCAGAACCGATTGAGTTCAACTTCTTATATTATGGAAGGGAAAAATGAGGCCCAGAGAGAAAGGACTTTTTCAAGGAAAATACAGGTTGGTGAGATAGCTGGGACTTAAAAGCAGGTTTTCTAATTCTAGTGCAATACCTTTTATATTATACTTTATATTATATCAAGGCTAGTTTAGACATTTCACAGTACAGCTCATATCTCCTGTTTCCATATCAAAGTCGTTTTCCCTGCATATCATTAGGCCTATTGTACTTTGGATTTTGTAGTCTATGGACACTCATGAGTAGGATCAACTTTATCTCAGGAGTAAATAGCTGTCCATTAGTGTTTTTAGATGGTTCATTTGTACCTTTGTCCCTGCCCTGCCCTAGCTTAACATAGTTCTTTAATTTCCAACATTAGTGCTTCTTTTCTAAAAAAAAAAAACTTTTAATTGTACAATGACCCCTATGAAAATGCAGGACACATAAGCTAATTATATGTCAGCCATTAAAACCTAGGCAGGTCTATAGAAGCTTTCCTATATGTGTATGTGAAAGGGTGAAGGGGTGAAAGACGGAGTAGGGGTGATTTACAAACATCTCAAAAAGAGCACAACAGGAGTCTTATTTGCATAAAGACTTTGAGTCTCCTTGGAAAACCAGAGAAATCATTGAGAAAGACATAGACAGAAACTGGAAACTTTGTTATTAAATTTTTGGAAAAACTTCAAATCAAGAGCTTTGAGGCAGAGTATTTTATTATTTTTTGTATTATTATAAATGAAAATGTCTTCTTAAACTTATTTTCAGATTTTTCATTGCTATAAATAGGAAAAAAATTGATTATTGTATATTGATCATGTATCCTGAAACCTTGCTGAAATCATTTAATCCTTCTGTTAGTTTTTTGTTGTGTATAGATATTTTAGGAATTTCAACATACAAAATCAGGTCATTTGTAAATAGAGATTGTTTTATGTATTTCTTTCCAATCTTAATGTCTTAATTTTTTTCTTTGCCTAATTTCTAGAATCTCCAGTATAATGTTGAATCGAAGTGGCATAGAGTGAACATACTTGTCTCTTTCCTGATAATAAAGGGGAATATTATAATGTTAGTTGTGGGTTTTTCATTGATACTCTTTTTTTTAACTTTTAACTTAGTGCTGTTTTTATTAATCTCAAGTTTTAGCTTAAACTTCAGTGTGACAGATTTGGGATTGAATTCTTGCTCACACTTACTGATTGCATGTCTTTTTTCTCTTTTTTTAACATCTTTATTGGGGTATAATTGCTTTACAATGGTGTGTTAGTTTCTGCTTTATAACAAAGTGAATCAGTTATACATATACATATGTTCCCATATCTCCTCCCTCTTGCATCTCCCTCCGTCCCACCCTCCCTATCCCACCCCTCCAGCTGGTCACAAAGCACCAAGCTGATATCCCTGTGCTATGCAGCTGCTTCCCACTAGCTATCTACCTTATGTTTGGTAGTGTATATATGTCCATGCCTCTCTCTTGCTTTGTCACAGCTCACCATTCCCCCTCCCCATATCCTCAAGTCCGTTCTCCAGTAGGTCTGTGCCTTTATTCCTGTCTTACCCCTAGGCTCTTCATTTTTTTCCTTAAATTCCATATATATGAGTTAGCAAACGGTATTTGTCTTTCTCTTTCTGACTTACTTCACTCTGTATGACAGACTCTAGGTCTGTCCACCTCATTACAAATAGCTCAATTTCATTTCTTTTTATGGCTGAGAAATATTCCATTGTATATATGTGCCACATCTTCTTTATCCATTCATCTGATGATGGGCGCTTAGGTTGTCTCCATCTCCAGGCTATCATAAATAGAGCTGCAATGAACATTTTGGTACATGACTCTTTTTGAATTATGGTTTTCTCAGGGTATATGCCCAGTAGTGAGATTGCTGGGTCATATGGTAGTTCTATTTGTAGCTTTTTAAGGAACCTCCATACTGTTCTCCCTAGTGGCTGTACCAATTCACATTCCCACCAGCAGTGCAGGAGTGTTCCCTTTTCTCCACACCCTCTCCAGCATTTATTGTTTCTAGACTTTTTGATGATGGCCGTTCTGACTGGTGTGAGATGATATCTCATTGTAGTTTTGATTTGCATTTCTCTAATCATTAATGGTGTTGAGCATTCTTTCATGTGTTTGTTGGCAGTCTGTATATCTTCTTTGGAGAAATGTCTAATTTGGTCTTCTGCCCATTTTTGGATTGGATTGTTTGTTTTTCTTGTTATTGAGCTGCATGAGATGCTTGTAAATTCTGAAGACTAATCCTTTGTCAGTTGCTTCATTTCAAATGTTTTCTCCCATTCTGAGGGTTGTCTTTTTACCTTGTTTATGGTTTCCTTTGCTGTGCAAAAGCTTTATGTTTTCGTAGGTCTCATTTGCTTATTTTTCATTTTATTTGCATTTCTGTAGGAGGTGGGTCAAAAAGGATCTTGCTGAGATTTATGTAATAGAGTGTATAAGACTTGTATAGTCTGGCCTTACATTTAGGTCTTTAATCCATTTTGAGCTTATTTTTGTGTATGGTGTTAGGGAGCGATCTAATCTCATACTTTTACATGTACCTGTCCAGTTTTCCCAGCACTACTTATTGAAGAGGCTGTCCTTTCTCCACTGTACATTCCTGCCTCCTTTATCAAAGATAAGGTGACTATATGTGTGTGGGTTTATCTCTGGCCTTTCTATCCTGTTCCATTGATCTATCTTTCTGTTTTTGTGCCAGTACCTTACTGTCTTGATTACTGTAGCTTTCACTGATACTCTTAATCAAGTTGAAGAGGTTCCTATTCCTAATCTGTTGAGTATTATAAACAACATGGTGTGGAACATGACTATATACATATTTTTTGTACACTTGTCCTATTCTTAGTATGAATTTCTTAAGGTGGAATTATAGAGTGAAACAGGATACCCATTTTGAAGTCACTTGGTACATACTACTATACTCTGACCAGGAGGAGGAACCCATTTATCCTTTCTCTAGTAGTGGAAGCTCCACTGGATCTTGGTAATAGGTCTCACGAATGAATAGACTCATGTAAAACACTGGGCCTTGACATGGAAATTACTAAGCACATGCCCTTGAAGTAGGTATTTAAACAAGGGATCCTTAGAGATATACTCCCAACAATACTCATTCTGAAGAACAACATATTTGAATACTTATTCAATGTAAGAAGAGCATTTGGGAAAGCCTTATTTCCTATTGTGTTTATTTTGTTTGGTTTGGTTTGGTAATTTTTCTTTTTTCTTTTCTGAGAGAATGAGCAAGTCCTCATGCAAGAGAGACTTTGTCTTGGTGCTGGGAATAACTATTTTAATATGGAACTTCATAAAAAGACAAAATCTGAAAACATTTTTTCCTAGAGTGTTAAAATGCAATGTACCATTATCCTTGCTGCTTTACCTTGCCCAAATCATTTCACTTTCCTGAGCCTTAATTTCCTGATCTATCAAAAGGTGGTGATGGTGTTGGTGGTAATGATAAAAGGGTAATAATCACTGTCTCTCAGTTTATGAAGTTCAAGTGAGTGAATGGATATGAAAACACGTTGGGAATTATGAGTAAGGATAAGCATAATGGTATAGTAAAAGGACACTCATGCAGGGAGTTGTTTTCTGTTAGGCCTTGACATATTTTTATTTCCTTCACCTCTGTTTCTACCTACAAAATATGTCCCCAATTTATCTATTTGCCTCTACCTCTACCCTTGGCACTCTAAATGAAACCACTGTTAATTCCTGCCTTGATCTTCTGTTTCCACTTCTTCTTCCCCTCCCTGTCAACCCAGAGGGAACTTTAAAATTAAGTAACATCAAGTCATTTCCCTACTTAAAACTCTCCTATGGTATCACTTTACACTTAGAATACAGACCAACTTCCTTACTTTTGCCTATAGGTCCATGGCTCCCATCCTCATCTCACAGTTCTATCTCCTTCACTTGCTGCACACATTAAACTTAAGCCACACTGACTTTTATAAGTTCCTCTAACGTAGCTTGATCCTCAGCACAGGAACAGCATGTGTGTTCTACTTGCTTGAAATGCTCTTCCTTATTCTGTTCACATAGTTAATTATTTACAACTTCAGTTCAGTCATCACTGAGTATTCTTCCCAAGTCTCTCATTAGATAAAGCTCACCTATTGAAGGGTCTCATCTCATCTATATTTTGTACCACTTGTATCCCAAGAGTTGCTTCTGGCTCTGGGTTTTGTTAATTAAAATTATAGAACTGAAAAATTAATAACCAAATAAAAAACTCAGTGGTGGGAGTCAACATAAGAATGACAGGCCAGAAGAATCAGTGAACTTGAAGATATATAGAAATTAGCTTTGTATGAACAACAGAAAGAAAATAGACTGAAAAAGATGAATTGAAATTTAGGGACCTGTGGGAATATACATAAGGTCTAACATTTGTGTAATTAGAGTCACAAAAGTAAAAGAGAAGTAGGATGGGGCAAAGAAGGTATTTGAAGAAATAAAGGCTGAAAATCTCCCAAATTTAGCAAAGGGTATATAAACCTACAATTCAAGGAGCTGAGGAAACAGAATAAACTCAAAGAACTCCATGACAAGACACATTATTGTCAAAATTCTGATAATGAAATATAATTTTTTTAAATCTTGAAAGTTTGAGAGAGAAATGACATCTTACCTACAGGGGAAAAACAATTTAAATGAGAGAGGACTTATCATCCAAAACCATGAGGGCAAGAATTTTTATCTTTCATTTTTTTTCTTTTTTTCAGGTGTTAAAAAAAGCTATCAACCCAGAATTTTGTATATAGTGAAACATCTATCAAAATGAAAGGGAAAACAAGATATTCTCAGATGAAGGGAAACTAAGAGAATTTGTCATCAGCAAACTTGATCTAAAATACTGGCTAGAGAGAGGGACCTTCAAGAGGGTGGATGAGTAAGACATGGAGATCAATCTTCCTCTCCACAGAAATATCAGAAATACACCTACATGTAGAAAAACTCCTATAGAACACCTACTGAACACTGACAGAACACCTCAGACTTCCTAAAAGGCAAGAAAATCCCAATGTACCTGTGTATGGCAAAAGAAAAAGGGAAAAAGAGAGAAAAAAGAATAAGCATGGGACCAGCATTTCTGGGAGGGAGCTGTGAAGGAGGAAAAGTTTCCATACACTAGGAAGAGCCTTCACTGGCGGAGATGAGGGGTGGACAGGGAGGAAGCTTCAGAGCCAGGGAGGAGAGTGCAGCAATAGGTGTGCAGAGGGAAAAGTAGATTCCCCCGTAGAGGATTGGTACTGACAGCTCTCACAAGCCTGAGAGGCATGTCTGCTAACCCACCGGGGCTGGTAGGGGCTGGAATCTGAGGCTCAGGCTTCGAAGATCAGATCCCAGGGAGAGGACCGGGCTTGGCTGTGTGAACACAGTCTGAAGGAGGCTAGTGCTCCACAGCTATCCAGGAGGGAGTCCAGGAAAAAGCCTGGAACTGCCTAAGAGGCAAGAGACCATTGTTTCAGGGTGTGTGAGGAGAGGGGATTCAGAGCACTGCCTAAATGAGTTCCAGAGATGGGAGCAAGCCATGGATATCAGCGTTGACACAAGAGACTGGCATGAAACACTAAAGCTGCTGCTGAAGCCACCAAGAAGCCTATGTAAAAGCACAGGTCACTAACCACACATCCCCTCCTGGAAGCCTCTGCAGCCCACCACTGCCAGAGTCCTGTGATCCAGGGACACCTTCCTTGGGAGAACACATGGTGAGCCTCAGGCTGGTTCAACGTCACCCCACATTCTGTACCCATACCTCCCCCAAGCCTGAGTGACCCAGAACCACCTAATCAGCTACTACTTTAACCCCGTCCTGTGTGAGGGAAGAACAGATGCCCTCAGGCAACCTACATGCAGAGGCAGGGCCAAATACAAAGCTGAACCCCGGGAGCTGTTTGAGAAAAGGGAAATTTCTCCCAGCATCCTCAGCAGCAGCAGATTAAATCTCCACAATCACCTTGATGTACCCTGCATCTGTGGAATACTTGAACAGACAAAGAATCATCCCAAAATTGAGGCAGTGGTCTTTGGGAGCAACTGTAGACTTTGGGTTTACTTTCTGCATCTAAATTATTTCTGGTTTTATGTTTATCTTAGTTTAGTATTTACAGCTTATTATCATTGGTAGATTTGTTCCTTGATTTGGTTTCTCTCTTCCATTTATATATATATATATTTTTTTTTTTTCTCTTTTTGTGAGTATGTATCTCTATGCTTCTTTGTGTGATTTTGTCTGTATAGCTTTACTTTTACAATTTGTCCTAGGGTTCTGTCTGTCCATTGTTGTTTATTTATTTATTTTTTTTTTTTGGTATAATTTCTACCTCTTGTTATCATTGGTGGATTTGACTTTAGGCTTGGTGGCTCTATTTTTCTTTCTATTTTTATTACTTTTTTATCTATAATAATTTTTTTTTATTTTAATAACTTGTATTTTCTTTTCTTCCTTTCTTTCCTTCTTTCTTTCTTTCTTTCTTCTTTCTTTCTTTCTTTCTTTCTTTCTTTCTTTCTTTCTTTCTTTCTTTCTTTCTGTTTTTTTCCTCCCTTTTCTTCTGAGCCATGTGACTGACAGTGTCTTATTGTTCTGGCCAGGTGTCAGGCCTGAGCCTCTGAGGTGGGAGGGCCAAGTCCAGGACATTGGTCCACCAGAGACCTCCAGTCTCAGGTAATATCAAAGAGTGAAAGCTCTCTCAGAGATCTCCATCTCAATGCTATAACTGAGCTACATTCAAAGACCAGCAAGCTACAGTGCTGGAAACCTTATGCCAAACAACTAGAAAGACAGGAACACAACCCAGCCCATTAGCAGAAAAGGTACCGAAAATCATAATAAGGTCACAGAAACCCCAAAACACACCACAAGTCATGGTACTGACCACCAGAAAGACAAGAGCCAGCCTCATCCACCAGAACACACCCACCAGACCCATTAACCAGGAAGCCTACACAACACATTAAACCAATGTTGCCCACTGGGGGCAGACATCAAAAGCAATGGGAACGATGAACCTGAAGCCTGCAAAAAGGAGACCCCACACACAGTAGGTTAAGCAAAATGAGAAGACAGAAAAATATACAGCAGACAAAGGACCAAGATAAAAACCCACAAGACCAAACAAATGAAGAGAAAATAGGCAGTCTACCTAAAAATAAAATTCAGAGTAATGATAGTAAAGATGATATAAAATCTTGGAAATAGAAAGGAAAAAAATACAAGAAACGTTTAACAAGGACCTAGAAGAACTAAAGAGCAAGCAAACAATGATAAACAACACATTAAATGAAATTAAGTATTCTCCAGAAGGAATCAATAACAGAATGACTGAGGCAGAAGAACGGATAAGTGACCTGGAAGATAAAAGAGTGGAAATAACTACTGCAGAGCAGAATAAAGAAAAAAGAATGAAAAGAATTGAGGACACTCTCAGAGACCACTGGGGCAACATTAAATGCACCAACATTCAAATTATAGGGGTCCCAGAAGAAGAAAAGAAAAAGAAATTGACAGAGAAAATATTTGAAGATATTATACTTGAAAACTTCCCTAATATAGGAAATGAAATAGTCAAAACTCCAGGAAGTTCAGAGAGTACCATACAGGATAAATCCAAGGAGAAACATGCCAAGACACATATTATTCAAACTATCCAAAATTAAATACAGAGAAAAATACTAAAATCAGGATGGGAAAATCAACAAATAATATAAAAGGGAATCCCCATAAGGTTAAGAGCTGATCTTCCAGCAGAAATTGTGCAAGCCAGAGGGAGTGGCAGAATATATTTCAAGTGATGAAAGGGAAAAACCTACAAGCAAGATTACTCTCCCCAGCAAGGATCTCATTCAAATTCAATGGAGAAATTAAAACCTTTACATAGAAACAAATTTAAAAGAATTCAGCAACACCAAACCATCTCTACAACAATTACTAAAGGAACTTCTCTAGGCAGGAAACACAAGAAAAGGAAAAGACCTACAACAACAAACCCAAAACAGTTAAGACAATGGTAATAGGGACATACATATCAATAATTACCTTAAATGAAAATAGATTAAATGCTCCAAGCAAAAGACCCAGACTGGCTGAATGGATAAAAAAGCAAGACGCATATTTATGCTGTCTACAAGAGACCCACTTCAAACCTAGGGACAAATACAGACTGAAAGTGAGGGGAGGAAAAAGATATTCCTACAAATGAAAATCAAAAAAGCCTAGTTTAGAAATTCTCATATCAGGAAAAAGACTTTAAAATAAAGACTATTACAAGACACAAAGAAGGATACTACATAACGATCAATCCAAGAAGAAGATATAACAATTGTAAATATTTATGCACCCAGCATAGGAGCACCTCAATACATAAGGCAAATGCTAACAACTATAAAAGGGGAAATTGACAGTAACACAAACATAGTAGGGGATTTTAGCACCTCACTTTCACCAATGGGCAAATCATCCAAAATGAAAATAAATAAGGAAAATAATCTTTGAATGACACATTAAACAAGATGGACTTAGTTCTTAATTATAGGACATTCCATCCAAATATGACAGAATACACTTCCTTCTCAGGTGCTCATGGAACATTCTCCAGTATAGATCATGTCTAAGGTCAGAAATCAAGCCTTGATACATTTAAGAAAATTGAAATCATATCAAGCATCTTTTCTGAAGACAATGCTATGAGACTAGATATCAATTACAGGAAAAATAACTTTAAAAAACACAAACACATGGAAGCTAAACAGTATGCTACTAAATAACCAAAAGATCACTGAGAAAATCAAAGATTACATCAAAAAATACCTAGAAAGAAATGACAATGAAAACACGACGACCCAAAACCTATGTGATGTGGCAAAGGCAGTTCTAAGAGGGAAGTTTATAGCAATACAACCCTACCTCAAGAAACAATAAAAATCTCAAATAAACAACCTAAACTTTCACCTGAAGCAGTTAGAGAAGGGAAAAAATAACTAAAAGTTAACAGAAGCATGAAATCATAAAGATCCAGTCAGAAATAAATGAAAAAGAAATGATGGAAACAATAACAAAAATCAATGAAACTAAAAGCTGGTTCTTTGAGAAGACAAACAGAATTGAAAAACCATTACCCAGACATCAACAAAAAAAGGGAAAAGACTCAAATCAACAGAATAAGAAATTAAGAGGAAAAGTAACAACTGACATTGCAGAAATACAAAGGATCATGAGAGATTACTACAAGCAACTCTACGCCAATAAAATGGACAACCTGAAAGAAACGGACAAATTCTTAGAAAAGCACAGCCTTCCAAGACTGAACCAGGAAGAAATAGAAAATTTAAACAAACCAATCAAAAGCACTGAAATTGAAACTGTGATTTAAAATCTTCTAACAAACAAAAGCTCAGGAACAGATAGCTTCACAGGGGAATTCTATCAAACTTTTAGAGAAGAGCTAATACCTATCCTTCTCAAACTCTTCCAGAATATAGCAGAAGGGGGAACACTCCCAAACTCATTCTAGGAGGCCACCATCACCCTGAAACAGAAAAACAGACAAAGATGTCATAAAAAAAAAAACAACTACAGGCCAATATCACTTTTGAACATAGATGCCAAAAACCTCAACAAAATACTAGCAAACAGAATCCAACAGCACATTAAAAGGATCATATACCATGATCAAGTGGGGTTTATGCCAGCAATGCAAGGATTCTACAATATACACAACTCAGTCAATGTGTTACACCATATTAGTATATTGAAGGATAAAATCATATTATAATCTCAATAGATGCAGAAGGGCCTTTGAGAAAATTCAACACCCATTTATGGTAAAAACCCTCCAGAAAGTAAGCATAGTTTATTACCTCATCGTAATAGAGGCCACATATGACAAACCCACAGAAAACATTCTAAGTGGTGAAAAATTGAAACATTTCCACTAAGATCAGGAAGAACACAAGGTTGCACACTCTCACAGCCATTATTCAACATACTTTTGGAAGTTTTAGCCACAGCAATAGGAGAAGAAAAAGAAATAAAAGGAATCCAAATCAGAAAAGAAGAAATAAAATTGTCTCTATTTTCAGATGACATGATACTATACATACATAATCCTAAAGATGTTACCTGGAGACTACTAGAGCTAATCAATGAATTTGGTAAAGTAGCAGGATACAAAACTGATGCACATAAATCCCTTGCATTCCTATACACAAATGATGAAATATCTGAAAGAGAATTTAAGGAATCACTCACATTTACCACTGCAACAAAAAGAATAAAATACCTAGGAGTAAAACTACCTAAGGAGAAAAAAGGCCTGTATGTAGTAACCTATAAGACACTGATTAAAAAAATTAAAGATGATACAAGCAGATGGAGAGATATACCATGTCCTTGGATTGGAAAAATTAACATTGTGAAAATAACTATTCTACCCAAAGCAATCTACAGATTCAGTGCAATCCCAATCAAACTACCAATGGCATTTTTCATAGAACTGGAAAAAGAAATTTCACAAATTGTATGGAAACACAAAAAAACCCCGAATAGCAAAAGCAATCTTGCGACAGAGAAATGGAGCTGGAGGAATCAGGCTCCCAGACTTCAGACTGTACTACAAAGCTACAGTAATCAAGACAGTATGGTACTGGCACAAAAACAGAAATATAGGTCAATGGAACAGGATAGAAAGCCCAGAGATAATCCCACGCAAATATGGTCACCTTATTTTTAATAAAGGAGACAAGAATATACAATGGAGAAAAGACAGACTCTTCAATAAGTGGTGCTGGGAAAACTGGACATCTACATGTAAAAGAATGAAATTAGAACACTCCCTAACACCATACACAAAAATAAGCTCAAATTGGATTAAAGACCTAAATGTAAGGCCATACACAAAAATAAGCTCAAATTGGATTAAAGACCTAAATGTAAGGCCAGACTCTACAAGTCTTATACACTCTATTACATAAATCTCAGCAAGATCCTTTTTGACCCACCTCCTACAGAAATGTAAATAAAACCAAAAATAAGCAAATGGGACCTACGAAAACATAAAGCTTTTGCACAGCAAAGGAAACCATAAACAAGGCGAAAAGGCAACCCTCACAATGGGAGAAAACATTTGAAATGAAGCAACTGACAAAGGATTAGTCTTCAGAATTTACAAGCAGCTCATCCAGCTCAATATCAAAAAGCAAACAACCCATTCAAAAAATGGGCAGAAGACATAAATAGACATTTCTCCTAAGAAGATATACAGATTGCCAACAAACACATGAAAGGATGTTCAACATCACTGATCATTAGAGAAATGCAAGTCAAAACTACAATGAGGTATCACCTCACACCAGTCAGAATGGCCGTCATCAAAAAGTCTACAAAAAATAAATGCTCGAGAGAGTGTGGAGGAAAAAGAATCCTCTTACACTGCTGGTGAGAATGTAAATTGATACAGCCACTATGGAGAATTGTATGGAGGTTCTTTAAAAAAGTAAAACTAAAACTACCATAAGACCCAGGAATCCCACTACTGGGCATATACCCTGAGAAAACCATAATTCAAAAAGAGTCATGTACCACAATATTCATTGCAGTTCTATTTACAATAGCCTGGACATGGAAACAGCCTAAGTTTCCATTGACAGATGAATGGATAATGAAGATGTGGCACATGTGTACAATGGAATATTACTCAGCCATAAAAAGAAACGAAATTGAGTTATTTGTAGTGAGGTGGTTGGGCCTAGAGACTGTCATACAGAGTGTGGTAAGTCAAAAAGGGGGAAAGAAAACTTATGCTAACACATATATATGGAATCTAAAGAAAAATATGGCTCTGAAGAACCTAGGGCTGGGACAGAATTAAAGACCCAGTTGTAGAGAATGGACTTGAGGACATGGGGACGGGAAGAGTAATCTGGGATGAAGTGAGAGAGTGGCATGGACTTATGTATACTACCAAATGTAAAATTGCTTGTGTGACGCAGCCGCATAGCATAAGGAGATCAGCTCGGTGCTTTGTGACCACCTAGAATGGTGGGATAGTGAGGCTGGGAGGGAGACACAAAAGGGAGGATATTTGGGGATATATGTATATGTATATGTGTGTAGCTGATTCACTTTTTTATAAAGCAGAAACTTACCCACCATTGTAAAGCAATTATACTCCAATAAAGATGTTAAGAAATAATATAAAATACTGGGTAAAGAAAGTTCTCTTAAAAAAAAAAGGAAACCATCAAAGAACAGAGCTTGCAACATTAGGTAGGAAGGATAAACAGCAGAGACTTCTAAAATATGGGTAAATAGAATAGACTTTCCTTCTAATTTTGAATTGTCTAAATTATGCTTGAGAGCTGATGCAAAAATTTTCATAGTGTCCAATGTAGCTCTCAATGTACTTAGAATACGTATTTAGGAATATTATAAATAGGAGTAGGGTAAAGGGCCATAAAGGAAAGTAAGTTATCTATATTTTACTCTAACTGATAGAATTTTGATACCAGTAGACTGTGATGTTACTTATATATAATATAAAACCTAGGAAAACAAATCCTTACAGAAAAGCTATGGAAAAAAATACACACAGAAACACCAGAGATAAATCAAAATGGTATTCTACAGACTGTTCAAGTATCAAACAGTGAGGCATAAAAAAGGAAACAGAAAAACAAACAAAACCCAGGGGAATTAAACAGAAAACCAAAACTAAAATGACAGATGTAAGCCATAAAATATTAAAAAAATTTTCAACTGTAAATTGTCAACATACACCAGGTTAAAAACAGAGATCAGCAGAGGGGATGAAGAAATAAAAAAAACAACTGTATGCTGTCTATAAGAAACTCACTTCAAACGTAATACTATATGTGACTGAATGTAAAATGATGTAAATAGATAAACCATGAAAAAAATAATACAAATCAGGAATGGCTACACTAATATCAGGCAAAGGAGATTTCATGGCAAAAATAATCGTAGGTGACAAAGTTTTACCACTACATTAGAAAAAAATGTAAAAAAAAATTTACCATTACATTAGATAATGGTAAAGCTATCAACACACCAATAATAATCATAAATTTTAAACATGTATGAGCTATAAAATAGAGTTGAAAAGTATACAAATAAACACCTGATAGAACTGAAATGAGAAATAAGCAAATCCACAATTATAGGTGAAGACTTAAACATCTCCCTCTTAGCAACAAAAAACTACTAAACACTAAACAGAAAATTAATAAGCATAGACAGAACACTATCAACCTACAACATTTACTCAACATTTATACAACACAACAATAACAACTGCAGAGTACGCATACTTTTCAAGTGCCCATGAAACATTTACCAAGGTAGACCAAATTCTGTGCCATAAAATAACCTCAGCAAATGTTAAAAAAAATGAAATCACACAGGGTATATTCTCTGACCATAATGGAATCAAACTAGAAACAACGAAAGAAAGACAGAAAAAGAAAACTACAAACATCTCTCATAAATACTAACA
>NW_020173777.1:556995-577998 GCF_003031525.2 Neophocaena asiaeorientalis asiaeorientalis
CTAGGAATTGAGGAAAATGTCCTCATTTTGAGAAAGACCAGATACAACACACCCACAGCCAAGCCAACATCCTATTCAATGAAAGATTAAATTCTTTCCAAGTTTGGAAACAATGTAAAAATTCAGCTGTCAACACTGTTATTAAACATAGTACTGAAATTTCGAGCCAGGTCACTAACACAATAAAAAAAAGGCATATAGATATGGAAGAAGAAAATAAAACTCTATTTGCAGGTGATATGATTGCCTGCAAAGAAAATCCGAAGGAATCTATGAAAAAATTCAAAAATGAACACGTGAGTTCAGCAAGGTTGCAAGATACAGGTTCAACCTATGAAAAGCAATTTTATTGCTATATACTAGAAATAAATATGTGAAAAACAAAATTAAAATACAATACTATTTATAGCCACTCAAAAAATGAATTACTTAGGCGTAAATCTAACAAAACAATTACAGGTCTTGTATGTTAAAAAATACAAAATGCTTATGAAATAAATCAGTGAAGGACTTCCCTAGTGATCCAGTGGTTAAAACTCTGAACTTCCACTGTAGGGGTCACGGGTTTGATCCCTGGTTGGGATAAGATCCCACATGCTGTGCGGTGCAGCCAAAGAAAAAAGAAATCTATGAACAGCTAAATAAATTAAGTGACGTACCAGGTTCTTTCATGGATTGGAGGACTCAACATAATAAAGATGTTAATCTTACACAATACATAATTGATATACATATTTGACACAATATATACAGATACAATAGTTTTTGGTATATAGGGACAAAGATTATATCAAAATGCAAAGGAACTAGAATAAATAAAACAATTTTGAAAATGAAGAATAAAATAGAAGAATCGCTCTATAAGATATTAATAATTACTATATAACTACAGTAATAAAACTGTGTGGTAAGGGTAGAAAGATAGACACATAGATAAATACGACAGGTAAGAGAACCCAGAAATAAATCTACACAAATATGCACGACTAATTTTTCACAAAGGTGCAAAAACAATTCAATGAACGAACACGGCACTTAAGTAATTGAACATCCATAGACAAAAAAGTGAGCCTCAACCTAAACCTTACATCTTATTTAAGAATTAACTCTAAATGGATCATGAACTTAAATGTAAAATGTAAACCTATGAAACTTTTAGAAGAAAACATAGGAGAAAATCTTTGGAATCTAGGGTTAGGCAAAGAGTTCTTAGGTTTGTACTAAAAGAATGAGACATAAGTGAAAAAATGATAAATTGGACTTCATCAAAATTAAAAACTTCTGTTCTGTAAAAGAACCTGTTATGAGTAATCAAAGTAAAACTATAGATTGAAAGAAAGTATTTAGAAGCCACACATCTCACAAAAGACTCATATCTATAATGTACAGAGAACTTTCAAAATTCAACAGTAAGAAGAAATAAACTTATTGGAAAATGGGCAAAAGTCATGAAGAGACATTTCACTAAAGAGGATATAAGAATGGCAAATAAGTACACGAAAAAATGTTGACTATTATTAACCATTATGAAAATGCAAATTAAGACAAAATGGGATATCATGACATACCTATCAGAATAGTTAAAGAAAAATAGTGATAATATCAAATGCTGGCAAGGATGCAGACCAACTGGGTCACTTAAAATACATTGGTAGTGTGAATATAAATTGGTGTGTCCACTCTGGAGAACAGTTTAGTAGTTTCATATAGAACTGAACATATAATGACCATATGACCCAACTAATTGCACAATTAAGTATTTATCCAAGAAAAGTAAAAGTTTATGTCCATATAAAAATATGTACACATTTTTTCTTAACAGCTTTATTTGTAATATTCTAAAATTGTAAAATAGTTAAAATATCTTATAATAGGTGAATGGTTAAGCAAATTACAGTACATCCATACCATGGAATATAAAACAATAAAAAAAGAATGAAGTATTAATACATGCAAAAACTTTGATGGATCTTATACATTATCCTGAAATGACAAAATTTTTGAGATGAAAAGCAGATTAGTAGAGGTGAAGGGGTTAGGGATGGTTGGGCGGGAGGTGAGTATAAAAGGTTAGCACATGGAAGATCTTTGTGGAAGATCTTTGTGGTAGTGGAAAAGTTCTGTATCTTGGTTTCAGAGGTGGTTTTAAGAATCTACACATGTGGCAAATTGATAAAAACTATAGACACATTGTACCAATATCAATGTCCCAATTTTGATGTCATAATATAGTTATATAAATTGCAATCATTAGGGGGTTGATAAATGGTACATGGAAATTTTCTGTATATCTTTGCAGCTTCTTGTGAATCTATAATTATTTCAAAATATTTTTTTAAAAAAGATTTGCAAACCCAGTTCTAATGGAAGGGGAAAATATGTTTGATTTTCAGGGATAGAGGAGGGAGCATACGTGAGATGGGGGAAGATTCTCCCAATTCAAAGGGAAATGGTGGTTGGGATTTTTCTGAATGGTGAACAATTTTGAGTGGTGGAAGTATAAGGCCCTGAGATTCTCAGACTCAGCAAAATTTTCTCTGCCCCAGCATGGAGTTGAAACCCCAGAAGCACTGGAGCAGAATGGAACACATGAGCCAGAACAATTAGCACTTCAGTTGTAACTATTGTAGACCAAGGACAAGAGGGCTTTCCCTATATATTACCATGGCATAAAAACCCTCAGAATATTTGTACCATCTAGAGCCCCAGTCATGTTTGAGCCTCAATTGCCAGCCCAAATTGGCACACAAGATTAGATTTCATTTAAAGGAAATAAAGTAATTCCATCCATTCATTGACTGACTCAAAAAAAAACTATATATTATGCATCTAATAGGTTCCTGGCACTGAGACAGATATAGTCCCTACCTAATACAGTTTAGTATGGCTGAAAGACATGATTTCAGAAGCTGACTGCCAATATTCTTGTCTGTACATCTAACAGTTTTCCATGAGGGGACCTTCTGGTATACCTTTCCTTTTTTTTTTAATCATACAATTTTAACTTAAACTTCCCTAAAAGCATGTCTGATCAGGTAGCCAAGGCAACCTGAAAAGTGGACTTGGCCTTCCCAATCCCATCATAGGCTGGAAAAAGGGAAGGAGAAATATAGGCAACTGCCCATGGATTCCAGGCACCCAACTTTGCATGCTCTTTCACAACCAATCCGTCTGCCCACAGCTGTCCAATTGCTCAACATGAGGTATAATATAAATTTATTCTCCAAGGTCATTGCTCTTTGCATTTAGTGGCACACACAGACTTCCTCAGGCCAACTGGTCATGGTCCTATTTACACCCATGGTTCACTTATCTACTGGGACTTGGTCCTCCAAGCCATTGAGAAAGCTGTGAATAAAATGGCTTGCACAGAGTAGTAGTTTTCCTGACAAGTGGTGGATGGAACATAGTTGAGGAAACCAGAATTAGGTGATATCTGGAAATCTGGGCTGACAGCTGGCATTAGAGAGCAGACTCTCAGCCTTGGGCCAGTGATCTGTGGGTAAGACTCTAGGATACAAAGCAGAAACTGACAAGAGATGCTAGGGTCCTAGTGCAGTTATATGGGGGCTCATACACTGGGAATCTGGCAGAACTAGTAAACAGGACAGAGATAAAAGGAAAAGGCCAAACCAAAAGTAAATGGATTAGCGATGACTAATGGTTTGTCCTAGGGTATAGAAAAGGGGCTGAGTTCTTTTTGCTCTAGGTCAGGATTGGTTCTAGATGCCCAGAGAAGGCTGAACCTTCAATGGAAAGGGGGTTAGAGATTCCAGCTGTGGGGGAAAGATGGAGTTAGAGAACTAACCTCAGTCAGGACCTGACTCCTGTGTCTACAGGACAAATGTGCTGGCTTTCAAACATGACTAAGGCATGGGGTGGTGTCAAACTTCCTCTGCTTCCTTCCCTGGCCAAACATTCAAGCTAAACCCTGCTGTAAGATGTCTTTCCTAGATGTTTTGTATTCCTACCTCCTAGAATGAAATTCATTTGAAGTAATTCACAGAACTATGTGTGAAAGCACACTTGAAAGAGGAGGATGATCAGAGACAGCCTTCCATTATCTCAGCCTCAGTATCACAGCCATTTACATTTATTACCCAATTTGATGACCCCTTGTTATGTTTAACATTTCTGAGCTGGAAGATGAAAAGAACATTAACAAGACAGAATGCATGTTAGAACCTTGTCACTTTTTAAGTAACTTTGACTTTGAGTGGGCATATTGGTATCTTAGCAACTGAGAGAGTTTATATTGAAGAATCCAAAAAGAAAAATAAAATCCTCTTAGAAAGTTAGCAAAGCAAGAAGTTCCACCTCATGACTATTGCTCTGTTCACCAAAGGAACAAATGCTCACTTGGAGCTGGAATGTGTTGGTAGCAGTGGTGACAAGAAGCTGTGGTGATGAGGGGGTTGCAGTTGTCAAAGGGTATGATCGTTGGTAAGGAACAATGAGACTGAGGAAGAAAGATGGAACTAAATGATTTAAGCAGCTCCTTCCAGAATTTGTTTACCTAGTAAATATTTCCCGAGAATCTCCTGGGTTAGGGATGTGGACAGAGAAGTGAATCAGACACAGTCCCCACTCTCAAGTAGATCTTAGACCTGTAGGATTGATGAGACTTGGAAACAATCACAATGGAGTGTGAATTGTGCCATCACACACTGATGAAAGGCAGTAGAGTGAAGCTGTTAAGACTACTGACCTGGAAGCAGACTGCTTGGGTTCAAATCCTGGCCTTATACCTAACTGGTTCTGTGACTTTAGGTAGGTCATTTAAGCTCAGTATCTCAGTTTCCTATCTGTAAACTAGAGGTAAAGTGTGGGAGTCATCACCTGTAGGACTAGTCTTGGGTAAAGTAGAAAAGTAGGTCATGTCTGAGTTATCCACTCTCTTCATGGGATTATCTGAGCTCTGCTCTTACACATTAAGGAAGATAAAGACCAACTTTAGCACTTGCAACAAGCTAAGGAGCTGGAAACTATGAAGAATGCTTGAAGGCATAAGGCTATTTAGCCTGGCAAAGACACAGAGGAATGTAGTTTCTGACTTCAGACTTCTGATAGATTGTCACAGCATGAAGGGAGGGGGCGTAGTTGGGACCATGGGTGGAAGTTCCAAGGAAATGGTGCTGTTCAAACCCACTTCTGCTCCTGCCTACAAAATATACTCAAAACTGCTTAGCTCAACAGTTAAGATGGGTAGAATGTGGCCCTGGACTAACTTTCCAGGGGCCATACTAACTTCCATTCCCTGTTCAGTCCTCAGTGTTCCCCTCTCCAAATTATCATGCTCCAGGCTCTCAATAATATTTATTGTTCCCTTAGCATACCTCTGCACTTTCTGTTCCGTTCATCTGAAATGCCCCCTCCCAATAACAATTCCACCTGGTGAACCCCTACTTATTCTTCATGATCCCACCCAAATGTAGCTCCTTCTTATGGATTTTGCCAAAATTCTTTTCCTCGTCTCACATCCATGAAATACTTATCCCTCCTTCTATGCTGTTAATAGAAAACAATCACTTTTCATTATAATGAATTACTTTTCTTTTTCTTCCTCTAGTCTATATTGACTATATTTCCAGTGTCTCCAAAAGAACGGGTACTCACAAATATTTGTGGAATCAAAGGAAAAACTTTTCAATCAGTCCAAAACTGCTGGAAAAAAAAAAGAGCTACCTTACACTGGAAAAGTTCAAATAAAGGCTGGATGATTATTTGCCAAGAAAGTTACAAGATGGTTCCTGCACTGACTGGGATATTAAAGGCAAGGAGGTAAAAGGACGCCACTTACCCTATAATTTGAGAGAATTTTGACATTGTGGCTTGGACTAATAGGGGCATAAATATTATGCTGATGAATTATACAGAATTAGATGTGATTCTGTGCTTTGCTACTCACTTGCTATGTGATGTTGGGCAAAGTGTCTTCCTTCTCCGGGCTTCAATTCCTTTATCTGCAGAAGAATGAACTTGGTCTAGTGAAAACTGGTTTCCAAACTGTTCGCTGGAATGCCTTGGAGCAGAGTCTTCTGCAAAAGAAAGGCAGCTACAAGGGAGATATAAAAAGAAAATCATGCAAGTAGCTCTGCCCCAACACCCCTCTGAAATATGGCTTCAACCACAATAGAGTTCTTTTGATCTTTTCTCTTATTTTATTACTTAGTGTTTTCATTTTTTTTGTTTTCAGTTATTAAAGTGGCATATGCTTATAATAAAAATTCACTCAGTATAGAATAAGGACAAAAATAATAATAGCACACATGAATATAACATTTGTGTGTTATACATTGTTCTAGGTACTTTATAAATATTAAATTTAAAGCAGACATATAAGGTAAAAAGTGAAAAAAACCTCTTAAAGTCTTTTAAAAACCTTTCTCCACACAAATTCTATTCCTCTCCCCCGAGGTAACCACTATTTCCCATTTGATTTGTATCCTCTCAGGTGTTTTCATGTTCATTTAAAATTATATGTTTTACATTTCTAAATACGTATACATATTTATATAAATAGACTCACACACCTTATATTGTTCTGTACTTCTCTTTTTTACTTATCAGGGAAATTGTTCCCTTTTAGTGTATATTAAACTGCTTCACTCTCACATACGGCTGCATTATATTCCATTATTTAACTGTATCTAATAAGTTCTCAGGTGATTAATATTTAAGTTGTGTGAAATATTTTGCAATTATGGTATTACAGGTAATATCCTAGGACTTATCTGTGCACATGTGGAAATACTTCCATAGAGTAGATTTTCAAAGGAAAAATATTAAGACATACAGTATGATCATTTACATTTTGTCAATCTTCCAACTTGACATCCATCCAAAAAGGGCTACACCAATTTACACTCATATCAATGGAATTTCCTATATCCTCACAAATGCTGGACAATATTATTATTTGAAATCTTTGTCAATATGGTGCATTAAAAATATCTCTAGTGGGTCACTGCTGTCCCTACAAAACTCGCAAGCAGGCACCAATCACTGCCCTTGCCATCTGAGGAGACCACACAGGCTGCAAGGATCCCAATCATTGCCCCTGCTGTCCCAGGAGTTTGCAGGCTGCTGCTGCCACTAAGAGACATGGGAGCATGTTCCAATCACTACCCCCACTGTCCTGAGGTTGTGTGGCCCACTGCACCTCCATGCCCTCATATCAAGGAGATACTGGCAAGCACACACTGAGGAAAAAGGCAGCAAGCATCCAAACTAAAAGTAGCCCCTCAGTTCCAGAAAAAGTGGTGGAGAAGAAGGATTTGAACTTACTCCCCTCATGAAAACAACAAAATCAAAACTAGCTGCTTAACAACCATTGACAACAAAGACTGGAACCTACCAAAAAATGTTTACATCCAAAGCCAAAGAAGAAGCTACACTGAGATTGTAGGAGTGTCTCTTTCACGATGTAATCAAATCCCATACCTGCTGGGTCGGTGACCAACAAACTGGAAAATAATTATATAGCAGAATTTCTCCCACAGGAGTGAGAGTTCTGAGCCCCACATCAGGTTCCCTAGCCTGAGGGTTTGGCATCAGGAGGAGCAGCCCATAGAGCATTAGGCTTCAAAAGTCAGTGGGGCTTGAGAGCAGGAGCTCCACAAGACTGGAGGAAACAGAGATTCTATTCTTGGAGGGTACAAACAAGGTTTCATGTGCACTGGGACCCAGCACAAAGTAGCGACTCAATAGAAGCCTGGGCTAGACATACTGGCAGGTCTTCAAGGGTCTCCGGGGGAGACAGGGGTTGGCTGTGGCTCACTGTGGGAGCAAGGACACTGGTGGTGGAGGTCCTAGGGAATATTGAGTGGTGTGATGTCTCCTGGAGTTCATCATTTTGGCACTGAGACCTGGCCCCACACAACAGCCTGCAGGCTCCAATGCTGGGATGTCTCAGGCCAAACAACAAGCAGGGTGGGAACACAGCCCCAACCATCAGCATACAGGCTGCCTAAAGTCATACTGAGCACACAGCCACATCTAAACACACCCATTGACATGGCCCTGCCCACCAGAGAGTCAAGATCCAGATCCACCGTCAGTGGGCAGGCACCAGTCCTTCCCACAAGGAAGCCTGCATAAGCCCCTGAACCAAACTCACCCACCAGAAAGCAGACACCAGAAGCAAGAGGACCTGTGACCCTGCAGCCTATGAAAAGGAGACCACAAACACAGAAATTTATATAAAATGAGATGGCAGAGAAATATGGTTCAGATGAAGGAAAAACATAAAAGCCCAGAAGAACAACTAAGTGAAAAATAATTCACAGTAATTATAGTAAAGATGATCCAAGACCTCCAGAAAGAGTGGAGGCACAGACCAAGAACATGCAAGAAATGTTTAACAAACAGCTAGAAGATTTAAAGAGCAAACAGAGATGAAAAATAAATAACTGAAATGAAAAAAATACACTAGAAATAATCAATAGCAGAAAAAGTGAGACAGAAGAATGAATAAGTGAGCTGGACGACAAAAAAGTGGAAATCACTGCCATGGAACAGAATAAAGAAAAGAGAATGAAAAGAAAAGAGGACAGCATAACAGACTTCTGGGACAACATTATGCAGCAACATTCACATTACAGAAGTCCCAGAAGGAGAAGAGAGAGAGAAAGGACCTGAGAAAATATTTGAAGAGGTTATAACTGAAAATGTCCCTAACAGGGGAAAGGAAATCACAGTCAAGTCCAGGAAGCAAAAAGAGTTCCACACAGGGTAAACCTAAGGAGGAACATGCCATGACACATATTAATCAAAGTGACAAAAATTAAAAACAAAGAGAAAATACTAAATGCAACAAGAGAAAAGCAACAAATAATATACAAAGGAATCCCCATAAGGACATAAGTTGATTTTTTGGCATAAAATTTGCAGGCCAGAAGGGAGTGACACAAAATATTTAAAGTCATAAAAGGGAAAATATTACAACCAAGAATACTCTACCCAGAAAGGCTCTCATTCATATTCAATGGAGAGAACAAAAGCTTTATATAAATGCAAAAACTAAGAGAATTCAGCACCACAAAACCAGCTTTAAACAAATGCTAGGGGGGGGACCTTCAAGATGGTGGAAGAGTAAGACATGGAGATCACCTTCCTCCCCACAGATTCATCAAAAATACATCTACATGTGGAACAACTCCTATAGAACACCTACTGAACACTGGCAGAAGACCTCAGACTTCCCAAAAGGTAAGAAAATCCCCACATACCTGGGTAGGGCAAAAGAAAAAGAAAAAACAGAGACAAAAAATAGGGACAGGACCTGCACTTCTGGGAAGGAAGAAACGTTTCCACACACTAGGAAGACCATTCACTGATGGAGACAGTGAGGTGGATGGTGCAGAAGCTTCAGAGCCATGGAGGAGAGCTCAGCAACAGAGGTGCAGAGGGCAAAGCGGACAGATTTCCACACAGGATCCATGCAAACCAGCACTCACCAGGTTGAGAGGCTTGTCTACTCACCTGCCAGTGCTGGTGGGGTCTGGGAGCTGAGGCTGGGGCTTTGGAGGTCAGATGCCAGGGGGCGACTGGGGTTGGCTGTGTGAACACAGCCTGAAGGGGGCTAGTGTGCCACAGCTAGCTGGAGTGGGAGTCTAGGAAAATGTCTGGACCTGTCTAAGAGGCAAGAGACCATTGTTCTGGGGTGTGTGAGGAAAGGAGATTCATTCATTGTTTGCCCACAGAAGGCAGAGAATTGCCTAAATGAGATCCAGAGACAGACATGAGCTGAAGGTATCAGCTCAGACCCCAGAGACGGGCATAACACTAATGCTGCTGCTGCAGCCATGGGGAATCCTGTGTGCAAGCACAGGTCACTATCCACACACACCCCCGGGAACTTGTGCAGCACACCACTGCCAGGGTCCCATGACCCAGGGACAAGTTCCCTGGGAGATCACATGGTGAACCTCAAGCTGTTGCAACATCATGCCAGCCTCTGCTGCTGCAAGTTTGCCCCACATTCCAATTATAAATACCATACCCTCCCTCCCCCTGACATGAGTGAGCCAGAGACACCTAATCAGCCATTGCATTAACCCTGTCCTGTCTGGGCAGGAACAGATGCCTGAGGGCAGCCTACATGAAGAGGTGGGACCAAAGTCAAAGCAGATCTCCAGGAGCTGTGCAAACAAAGAAGAGAAAGGAAATTTTATCCCTGCAGCCTCAGAAACAGCGGATTAAATCCCCACAAACAACTTGATGCATGCTGCATCTGTGGAATACCTGAATAGACAACAAATCAACCCAAGATTGAGGAGGAGAACTTTGGGAGCAACTGTAGACCTGGGGATTGCTGTCCACGACTGACTTGTCTCTGATTTTTATGTTTATTTTAGTTTAGTGTTTAGTGCTTGTTATCATTGGTGGATTTGTTTATTGGTTTTGTTGCTCTCTTTTTTTATTACTATGTTTTTATTTTTAAAACTTATTTTTTATTTCTTCTTCTTCTTATTTCTTTAGTTTTTCTCCCTTATCTTCTGAGCCTGGGGACTGACAGGTTCTTGGTACTCCACCCTGGTGTAAGGGTTGAGCCTCTGAGTTGGGAGAGCCGAGTTCAGGACATTGGATCACTGGAGACCTCCACACCTGAAGTAATATCAACCAGCAAGAGCTCTGCCAGAGATCTTGGACTCAATGCTAAAACCCAGATCCACTTAACAACCAGCAAGAACCAGGTCTGGATGCCCCATGCCAAACAACCAGCAAGACAGGAACACAACCCCACCCATTAGCAGAGAGTCTGCCTAAAATCATACTAAGTTCACAGACACACCAAAATAAACCACCAGACGTGGACCTGCCCACTAGAAAGATCCAACCCCATTCACCAGAACACAAGCACCAG
Source organism: Neophocaena asiaeorientalis asiaeorientalis (assembly GCF_003031525.2). Taxonomy (NCBI): domain Eukaryota; kingdom Metazoa; phylum Chordata; class Mammalia; order Artiodactyla; family Phocoenidae; genus Neophocaena; species Neophocaena asiaeorientalis. Next base: position 567,863 of record NW_020173777.1, read on the forward strand.
TAACCTCTAGCAGGACGTCTACAGAAGCCACTGAACAAACTCACCCACTGGGGTCAGAAACCAAAAACAACAGGAACTACGAACATACAACTTACAAAAAGGAGGACCTAAATTCAGTAAGTTAAACAAAAAGAGAAGACAAGAAATATGCAGCAGATGAAGGAACAAGGTAAACACCACCAGAACAAACAAATGAAGAGGAAATAGAGAGTCTACCTAAAAAGAAGTCAGACAAATGATAGTAAAGATGATCCAAAGTCTTGGAAATACAATAGAGAAAATACAAGAAATGGTTAACAAAGACATAGAAGAACTAAAGAACAAACAAACAATGATGAACAACATAATAAATGAAATTAAAAATTCTCTAGAAGGAATCAATAGTAGAATAACTGAGGCAGAAGAATGGATAAGTGACCTGGAAGAAAAAAAAAGTGGAAATAACCACCACACAGAAGAATAAAGAAAAAAAAATGAAAAGAATTGAGGACAGTCTAAGAGATTTCTGGGACAACATTAAATGCACCAACAGTCAAATTATAGGGGTCCCAGAAGGAGAAAAAGAAAGGATCTTAGAAAATATTTGAAGAGATTGTAGTCGAACACTTCCCTTGTATGAGAAAGGAAATAATCAATCAAATCCAGGAAGGGCAGAGAGTCCCATAAAGGGTAAATCCAAGGAGAAACAAGCCAAGACACATATTAATCAAATGATGAAAAATTAAATACATAGAAAAAAAATTAAAAGCAGCAAGGGAAAGCAACAAATAACACGCAATGGAATCCCCATAAGGTTAATAGCTGAACTTTCAGCAGAAACTCTGAAAGCCAGAAGGGAGTGGCAAGACATATTTAAATTGATGAAAGGGAAAATCCTACAACCAAGATTACTCTACTCAGCAAGGATCTCATTCAGATTCCACAGGGAAATTAAAACCTTTACAGACAGGCAAAAGTTAAGAGAATTCACCACCACCCAACCAGATTTACAACAAATGGTAAAGGAACTTTTCTAGGGTGGAAACAGAAGAGAAGGAAATGACCTACCAAACACAAACCGAAATCAATTAGGAAAATGGTAATAGGAACATACATATCGATAACTACTTTAAATGTAAATGGATTAAATGCTCCAAACAAAAGACATAGAATGGCTGAATGGATAAAAAAACAAGACCCATATATATACTGTCTACAACAGATCCACTTCAGACCTAGGGGCACATATAGACTGAAAGTGAGGTGATAGAAAAAGATATTCATTGCAAATGGAAATCAAAAGAAATCTGGAGTAGCAATTCTCATATCAGATAAAATAGACTTTAAAATAAAGACTATTACAAGAGAGACAGAAGGACACTATATAATGATCAACGAATCAATCAAAGAAGAAGATATAACAATTGTAAATATATATGCACCCAACAAAGGAGCACCTCAATACATAAGGCAAATACTAACAGCCATAAAAGGGGAAATCAACAGTAACACAATAATAATAGGGGACTTTAACACCCCACTTTCACCAATGGACAGTCCTCAAGAATGAAAATAAAGAAACACAAGCTTTAAATGATACATTAAACAAGATGGACTTAAATGATATTCCTAGGACATTCTATCCAAAACCAGCAGAATACAATTACTTCTCAAGTGCTCATGGAACATTCTCCAGGAAAGATCATATCTTGAGTCACAAATCAAGCCTCGGGACATTAAAGAAAATTGAAATCATATCATTTGTTTTTCGCTTTCTGACTTACTTCACTCTGTATGACAGTCTCTAGGTCCATCCACCTCACTACAAATAACTCAGTTTTGTTCCTTTTTATGGCTGAGTAATATTCTATTGTATATATGTGTCACATGTTCTTTATCGATTCATCTGTTGATGGACACTTCAGTTGCTTCCATGTCCTGGATATTGTAAATAGAGCTGCAATGAACATTTTGGTACATGACTCTTTTAGAACTGTGGTTTTCTCAGGGTATATGCCCAGTAGTGGGATTGCTGTTCTGTATGGTAGTTCTATTTTTAGTTTTTTTAAGGAATGTGCATACTGTTCTCCATAGTGGCTGTATCAATTTACATTCCCATCAACAGGGTAAGAGGGTTCCCTTTTCTCCACACCCTCTCCAGCATTTATTGTTTGTAGATTTTTTGATGATGGCCATTCTGACGGGTGTGAGATGACATACCATTGTAGTTTTGATTTGAATTTCTCTAATGATTAATGGTGTTGAACATTCTTTCATGTGTCAGTGGGCAATCTTTATATATCAGAAAGGGAAAAACAAATACTGTATGCTATCACACATATATGGAATCTAAAAAAATGGTCATGAAGAACCTAGGGGCAAGATGGGAATAAAGATACAGACCTACTAGAGAATGGAATTCAGGATACTGAGAGGGGGAAAGGTAAGCTGGGACAAAGTGAGAGAGTGGCATGGACATATATACACACCAAACTTAAAATAGATAGCTAGTGGGAAGCAGCCAGATGGCACAGAGAGATCAGCTCGGTGCTTTGTGACCACATAGAAGGGTGGGATAGGGAGAGTGGGAGGGAGGGAGATGCAAGGGGGAAGAGATATGGGGACATATGTGTATGTATAACTGATTCACTTTGGTATAAAGCAGAAATGAACACACCACTGTAAAGCAATAATACTCCAGTAAAGTTCTTAAAAAAAAGAAATCATATCAAGCATCTTCTCTGAAACTATGAGACTAGATATCAATTACACGAAAAAAATTATTAAAAAAAGCAAACACATGGAGGCTAAAAAATACACTACAAAATAACCAAGAGATCACTGAAGAATTCAAAGAGGAAACAAAAAAATACCTAGAAGAAAATGACACTGCAAACACAATGACCAAAACCTATGGGATGCAGCAAAAGCAGTTCTAAGAGGGAAGTTTATAAGCAATACAGTCTTACCTCAAGAAACAAGAAAAATCTCAAAGAAACAACTTAACCTTACAAGTAAAGCAAATAGAGAAAGAAGAACAAAATTAACCCAAAGTTAACAAAAGGCAAGAAATAATAAAGATAAGATCAGAAATAAATGAAAAATAAATTAAGGAAACAGTAACAAAGATCAATAAAACTAAAAGCTGTTTTTTTTGGGAAGAGAAACAAAATTAAAAAACCATTAGCCAGACTTTTCAAGAAAGAGAGGGAGAAGAACTCAGATCAACAAAATTAGAAATAAAGAAGTAACAACTGACATCGCAGAAATACAAAGGATCATGAGAGCCCACTACAAGCAACTATATGTGACTAAAATGGACAACCTGAAAGAAATGTACAAATTCTTAGAAAAGCACAGCATTCTGAGACTGAACCAGGAAGAAAAAGAAAATATAAACAAAAAAATCACACGCACTGAAATTGAAACTCTGATTAAAGTGTACCAAAAAACAAAAGACCAGGACCAGATGGCTTCACAGGCGAAATCTATCAAACATTTGGAGAAGACCTAATACCTATCCTTCTCAAATTCTGCCAAAATAAAACAGAGGGAGGAACACTCCCAAACTCTTTCTACGAGGCCAGCACCAGCATGATACCAAAACTAGACAAAGATGTCACAAAGAAAGAAAACTACAGGCCAATATCACTGATGAACATAGATGCAAAAATCTTCAACACAATACTAGCAAACAGAATCCAACAATATATTAAAAGGATCATACATCATGATTAAGTGGGTTTCACCCCAGGAATGAGAGGATTCTTCAATATACGCAGATCAATCAGTGTGGAACACCATATTAACAAACTGAAGGGTAAAAACAAAATGATCAACTTAATAGTTGGAAAAAAAAAGCATTCATCAAAATTTAACTCCAATTGATGATAAAAACTCTCCAGAAAGTAGGCATAGAGGTAACCTAACTCAAAGTAATTAAGGCAATATATGGCAACAATACAGCCAACATCATTCTCAATGGTGAAAAACCGAAAGCATCTCCACTAAGATCAGGAACAAGACAAGGTTGCTCACTCTCACCACTATTATTCAAAAGAGCTTTGGAAGTTTTCATCACAGCAACCAGAGAACAAAAAGAAATAAAAGGAGTCCAAATCAGAAAAGAAGAAGTAAAGCTGTCACTGTTTGCAGATAACATGATACTATACATAGAGAATCCTAAAGATGCTACCAGAAAACTACTAGAGCTAATCAATGTATTTGGTAAAGTAGCAGGATACAAAATTAATGCACAGAAATCTCTGACATTCCTATACACTAATGATGAAAAATCTGAAAGTGAAATCAAGAAAACACTCCTATTTACCACTGCAACAAAAAGAATAAAATATCTAGGAATAAACCTACCTAAGGAGACAAAAGACCTGTATGCAGAAAATTATAAGACTCTGATGAAAGAAATTAAAGATGGTACAAACAGATGGAGAGATATACCATGTTCTCAGATTGGAAGAATCAACATTGTGAAAATGACTATACTACCCAAAGCAACCTACAGATTGAATGCAATCCCTATCAAACTACCAGTGCATTTTTCACAGAACTAGAACAAAAATTTGCACAATTTGTATGGAAACACAAAGATCCCGAATAACCAAAACGAAATTGAGAAAGAAAAATGGAGGTGGAGGAATCAGGCTCCCTGACTTTAGACTATAATACAAAGCTACAGTAATCAAGACAGTATGGTACTGGCACAAAAATACAAATATAGATCAATGGAATAGGATGGAAAGCCTAGAGATAAACCCACGCTTATATGGTCACCTTATTTTTGATAAACGAGGCAAGAATATACAGTGGGGAAAAGACAGCCTCTTTAGTAAGTGGTGCTGGGAAAACTGGACAACTACATGTAAAAGAATGAAATTAGAACACTCCCTAACACTGTATACAAAAGTAAACTCAAAATGGGTTAAAGACCAAAATGTAAGGCCAGACACTGTAAAATTCTTAGAGGAAAATATAGACAGAACACTCTATGACATAAATCACAGCAAGATCCTTTGGGACCCACCTCTTAGAGAAATGGAAATAAAAACCAAAATAAACAAATGGGACCTAATTAAACTTCAAAAGCTTTTTCACAGCCAAGGAAATTGTAAACAAGACAAAAAGTCCACCCATAGAATGGGTGAAAATGTTTGCAAACGAAGCAACTGAAAAAAAGTTAATCTCCAAAATATACAAGCAGCTCATGCAGCTGAATATCAGAAAAAAAATCCAAAAATGGTTAGAAAACCTAAATAGACATTTCTCCAAAGAAGATATACAGATTTCCAACAAACACATGAAAGCATGCTCAACATCACTAATCATTAGAGAAATGCAAATCAAAACTGTAATGTGATATCACCTCACTCTGGCCAGAATGGCCATCATCAAAAAATCTACAAACAATAAATGCTGGAGTGGGTGTGGAGAAAAGGGGACCTTCTTGCACTGTTGTTGGGAATGTAGACTGATACTGCCACTATGGAGAACCGTATGGATCTTCCTTTAAAAACTAAAAAGAACTCTCATGCGACCCAGCAATCGCACTACTGGGCATATGCCCTGAGAGAACCATAATTCAAAAAATGCCATGTACCACAATGTACATTGCAGCTCTATTTACAGTAGCCAGGACACGGAAGCAATCTAAGTTTCCATTGACAGATGAATGGATAAAGAAGATGTGGGACATATATACAATGGAATATTACTCAGCCATAAAGAGAAATGAAATTGTGTTATTTGTAGTGAGATGGATGGACCTAGAGTTTGTCATACAGAGTGAAGTAAGTCAGAAAATTAAAAACAAATACCATATGCTAACACATGCATATGGAATCTAAAAAAAAATGTTCTGACAAACCTAGGGGCAGTAAAAGAATAAAGAGTCAGATATAGAGAATTGCCTCGAGGACACTGGAAGTGGGAAGTGTAAGCTGGGACGAAGTTAGAGAAAAGCAATGAGATATATACACTGCCAAATGTAAAATAGATAGCTAGTGGGAAGCAGCTGCATCATGTAGGGAGATCAGCTTGACACTGTGTGACCACCTTAGAGTGGTGGGATAGGGAGGGTGGGAGGTGACACAAGAGGGAGGGGATATGGGGATATATGTATACATAAAGCTGATTCAGTTTGTTATACAGCAGGAACTAACACAACATTGTAAAGCAATAATACTCCAATAAAGATATTAGAAAAAAATTGCTAAAGTAACTCCTTTAGGTGGAAAAGAAAAGGCCACAACTAGAAACAAGAAAATTACAAATGGGAAAATTCTCTGATAAAGGAAAGCATATAGTAAAGGTGAGTAATCATCCACACACAAATACAATGTCAAAACCAACAATCATGAGATGAAGAGATTACAAATGGAGAATTATGGAAATGCATTTGAAATGAAATGACCAGCAACTAAAAAGGTTGTTTATATATGGACTGCTATATCAAAACCTCATGGTAACTGCAAACCAAAAATCTACAATAGATACACACACAAAAAAGAAAAAGCAACACAACACTAAAGAGTGTCATCAAATCACAAGAGACACTGATAAAAGAAATCAAAAATGACAAAAACAGATGGAAAGATATACCATGTTCATATAAAAAAAACACACACACACACACACACACACACACACACACACACACACACACAAGAAAGACAATCCAAACACAACACTAAAGATAGTCATCAAAGTATGAATGGAATAATCACAAGTACTGAAATTGAAACCATGATTTAAAAATTCCAACAAACAAAAGCCCAGGACCAGATGGCTTCACAGGTGATTTTTCTCAAATATTTAGAGAATAGTTAACATCTATCCTTCTGAAGCTCTTCCAAAAAATTTCAGAGGAAGGAAAAATTGCAAACTCATTCTATGAAGCCACCATCATCCTGATTCCAAAATGAGACAAAGATACAACAACAACAAAAACTACAGGCCAATATCAGTGAGGAACATAAACACTTAAATCCTCAACAAAATACAAGAAACTGAAACCAACATTACATTAAGAGGATCATACACCATGATCAAGTGGGATTTATCCCAGGGATGGAAGGATTCTTCAATATCCACAAATAAAACCTTGTGGCACACCACATTAACAAACTGAAGAATAAAAACCATATGATCATCAGAATACATGCAGAAAAAGATTTTGACAAAATTCTACACCCATTTATGATAAAAACTCTCCAGAATGTTGGGATAGAGAGAAACTACCTCAAGATAATAAAGACAACATATGAAAAATGCATAGCTAACATCATACTCAATGGAGAAAAGCTGAAAGCATTTTCTCTAAGATTAGGAACAAGACAAGGATGTCCACTCTTGCCACTATTATTCAACATAGTTTTTGAAGTCCTAGCCAAAGCAATCAGAGAAGAAAAAAAGATAAAAGGAATACAAGTTGGAAAAGAAGTAAATTGTCACTTTTTGCAGATAGCATGATGCTATACATAGAGTATCCTAAAGATGCTACCAGAACAATACTAGAGCTCATCAAATGAATTCGGTAAATTTGCAGAATACAAAATTAATGTACAGAAATCTGTTGCATTCCTATAGACTAAAAATGAAGGATCAGAAAAAGAAATAATTCATTTACCATAACATCAAAAAGAATAAAATACCTAGGAATAAACCTACCTAAGGAGGCAAAAGGCCTGTATGCAGAAAACTATAAGATGCTGATGAAAGAAATCAAAGATGACACAAACAGATGGAGAGAAAGACCATGTTCTTGGATTGTAAGAATCAATATTGTCAAAATGACTATACCGAAAGCACTCTACAGATTCATTGCAATCCTTATCAAATTACCAAGGGCATTTTTCACAACATTAGAACCAAAAATTTTACCATTTGTATGGAAACACAAAGGACCCCAAATAATCAAAGCATTCTTGAGAAAGAGAAATGGAGCTGGAAGAATCAGGATCCCTTGCTTCAGACTATACTACAAAGCTACAGTCATCAAAACAATATGATACTGGCACAAAAACAGAATTATAGGTGAATGGAACAGGATAGAAAGTCCAGAGATAAACCCACGTAACTATGGTCAACTAATCTATGACAAAGAGGCAAGAATTTACAATGGAAAAAGACAGTCTCTTCAATAAGTGATGCTGTGAAACCTGGACAGATATATGTAAAAGAATGAAATTAGAACACTCACTAACACCATACACAAAAATAACTCAAGATGGATTAAAGACCTAAATGTAAATCCAGATACTATAAAACTCTTAGAGAAAAACATAGGGAGAACACTCTCTGATGTAAATCACAGCAATATATTACTGGATCCACCTTCTAGAGTAAAGAAAATAAAAACAAAAATAAACAAATGGGACCTAATTAAACTTTAAAGATTTTGCACAGCAAAGGAAACCATTAACAAAACGAAAAGACAACTTACAGAGTGGGAGAAAATATTTGTAAGTGAAGCGACTGACAAGGGATTAATCTCCAAAATATAAAAACAGCTCATGCACCTCAATATTAAAAAAAGAAACAACTTAATCAAAAAATGGGCTGAAGATCTAAATAGACATTTCTCCAAATAAGACATACAGATGACCAAAAAGTACATGAAAATTTGCTCAGCATAGCTAATTATTAGAGAAATGAAAATCAAAACTACAACTAGGTATCACCTCACATATATCTGAACGGCCATCATCAAAATGTCTACAAACAATAAATCCTGGAGAGGGTGTGGAGAAAAGGGAACCCTCCTACCCTGTTGTTAGGAATGTAAGTTGGTACAAACAGTATGGAGAACAGTATGGAGGTTCCTTAAATACTAAATATAGAACTACCATATGATCCGGCAACACAACTACTGGGCATATATCCAGAGAAAACCATAATTCAAAAAGATACAATAACCCCAATGTTCATTGCAGCACTATTTACAATAGCCAAGACATGGAATCAACCTAAATGTCCATCAAAAGAAGGATGGATTAAGAGGATGTAGTACATATATACAATGGAATATTATTCAGCCATAAAAAAGAATGAAATAATGCTATTTGTGGCAACATGGTTGGACCTAGAGATTATCATACTAAGTGAAGTAAGTCAGAAAGAGAAAGAAATATCATATGATATCGCTTATATGTGGGACTGAAAAAAAATCATACAAAGGAATTTATTTACAAAACAGTAACAGACTTGCAGACTTTGAAAATAAACTTGTTGTTAGCAAAGGGGAAAACATGGGGGGGTAGGGATAAATCAAAAGGTTGGGATTAACTTATACACACTACTACATATAAAATAGATAATCAACAAGGACCTACTGTATAGCACAGGGAACTCTAAATATTCTATAATAACCTATATGGGAAAAGAATCTGAAAAAAGAATGTATATATGTATATGTATATGTATAACTGAATCATTTTGCTGTATACCTGAAACTAACACAATGTTGTAAATCAACTATACTCCAATAGAAAATAAAAATTAAATTATAAAATAATAAAAAATTAAAATGATATCTCATTGCTGATTTTATTTACATTTTCTTGATTACTAGTGCACTTGAGTTTCTTCTCTTATGTTAGTTGGCCATTTGTATTTGTTTTTCTGTGAATTTCTTTTTCTCTATTTTTACTTTTTCTTTTTTAATTCCTAAGCTCTCTATGCCTATTTTAGGTATCAATCCTTTCTCTGAATAACATTGGAACTTGAGTCTCTGGTCTGTTGCTTATTTTCAAAATTCTGGTTTTAATCTTTATATAGTCAAATTTATTGTTTGAAGAATTTATGTCTCCTTGGTTTGTGTTACTTATGAAGGCTGTCCCACTCCAATATTATAATATTCTTCTCCTTTATATTCCCCTAGTTTTTTTTTACTGTTTTTTCTCATCTCATTTGTTTTCTCATGTTTAATACAACAATATTTAGTTTGTATTAAAGATGAGATGATTTAGTGCTTGTTGTAATATGTAAGTGCCTAACTTTTCCCCCCAGATTAATAGGTAAATGTTCAAGCATCTTTACTGGATAGCCTATCCATCCTTCTTCACACTCATTTGAAATGTTACCTTTATCAGTGAATAAATTCCCATATGTTCATGAATTTGTTTCTGGTCTCTATTCCGCTC
>NW_020173777.1:578047-584745 GCF_003031525.2 Neophocaena asiaeorientalis asiaeorientalis
GAATTTTCTTTATATATTCATCCATCAACAGACATGTAGGTTGTTTCCGTATCTTGGCTACTGTGAAAAATGTCACAACAAATATGGGATACAGATATCTCCTTTAAATACTGATTTCATTTCCTTCAAATATACATCCAGAAATGGGACCGTTATATCATATAGTAGTTCTATTTTTAATTTTTTGTGGACCCCCTATTATTTTCCACAGTGACTGTACTAATTTACATTCCCACAAACAGTGCACAGGGGCTCTCTTTTCTCCATATCCTTGCCAAAACCTGTTATTGATTGTCATTTTTTATAACAGCCAACTTAACAGGTATGAGGTGATATCTCATTGTGGTTTGACTTACATTTCCCTGATGATTATTTATGTTGAGCACCTTTACCTGTTGGCCATTTTTATGTCTTTTTTTTTTTTTTTCTGGCCGCACTGTGCAGCATGCAGGATCCTATTCCTCTGACCAGGGATTGAATCCATGCCCCCTGTATTGGGAGCGTGTAGCCTTAACCAGTGGACCACCAGGGAAGTCCCTGTATGTTTGTTTGTTTGTTTTTGAGAAATATTTTCTCAAATCCTCATCCCATTTTTAAAAATCAGGTTATTTATTTATTTATTTTTGCTACTGAGTTGCCATTTGAGACAACATGGATGAACCCAAAGGACATTATGCTAAATGAAATAAGACGGACACAGAAAGACAAAAACTGCAGGATCTCACTTATATGTGGAATGTAAAAAATTCAAACTCATAAAAGCAGAGAGTAGAATTTAGATTCCAGGGGCTGAAGAGCTGGAGAAATGGGGAGATGTTTCTTTATTGGCTGATAATAGGCAATCATTAAATGGGTCCCCACACTTTATCACTCACTTGTCCTTCTAGGAATCCTTTGGTGATTTTGGGAGAAAGCTCATTTTGCTTCCTGCTGACTGTGTACTACAAGGAAGCTTGTATTTTAAGTATAATCCCCATGTGACAGAATAACCCGCAACCAGTAGCAGTCCACACCCAGGCCCATACCTTCCAGGCTTCATCATGACGTACTTTGTCAGGTGGGATGCTGGCTCTTGCTCTGTCCAACTTTAGACTTTCCAGTAATTGCTGCTGAATGACCTAGCCAATCTTGGGATAACCTTGCAATCTCCTATCCAGAAAGGAATTGTGGGGATTAGAAGATTCTGGTAGATCTTGTGTCTGGCATTGTAAAGGGGGGAATGAGACTGTAACCATGGCTGTTCAAATAATATAGCTTACATTTAATAATAATCTAATGATATGGCTAAACTTTTCTGAGTACCTACTGTGCTGAAGCACTTTATGCATATTCTTTTCAGTCTTCATAATAACCCTGTGAGGTATAAGTTAATACCCCCAGTTTGGATATTAGGGAATTGATAATCAGAGAGGTGAAATTACTTGCCTAAGGTCACACACTTAGAAGCCCAAAGAAGGGAAGGAGAGCAGTGTGACCTGCGTGCCTTTGGAGCTAGGCAGAGTAGAGTTCAAACTCTAGCTCTGCCACTTGCTAGATGAGTAACCTTGGTCATGTCACTTTCCTTTTTGGCTTTTTTTTTCTTTTTCTTTTTTTTTTCCTTTTTGGCTTTTTTATATGTTGAATGGGAATCTCTGCTTTGCCTCCTCATAGAGCTATTGTGAGGATTATGTGTAATTAGCAATAATGAATTTAAAGAACCTGACACAGAGTGAATATTAAAAAATGGCAACTCTATTACCCAAGGTCATCATAGCCTGCATTGTAACCTAGGTGTTTGGATCTAGCTCAGTCTCACACATGTAGAAAAAGAAATTATGGTTATGATTGGGGAAAGGGGGGGCATAAATTAGGAGATTGGGACTGACATATACACACTACTATAAATAAAATAGATAACTAATAAGGACCTAACGTATAGTACAGGGAACTCTACTCAATATTCTGTAATGACCTATATGGGAAAATAATCTAAAAAAGAGTGGATATATGTATATTTATAACTGATGCACTTCGCTGTACAACAGAAGCTAACAGAACATTGTAAATCAACTTTAATAAAAATTTAAAAAAACACCTTATAGTGTCTTTTCCACCATTGCTTTTGGAATAAAAACCATGGTCCTTAATATTAGCTCACAAAGTCCTGCATGGCCTAGGCCTCTCTGATTTCCTATCATAATGCCCTCCCCTGTGCTGATAGCTCTCCAGACACACTGATATTCTTTATTATCCTTAAATACAAACGAGCTCAATTCAACCTTAGGGTCTGTGCATTAAAATTCCCCCTTTCTGGAACTCTTAATATGACTGGTTTTGTCTTCTATTTTCCAGTCTCAGCTTCAACATTCTCTCCCTGGAGAGACCTTTCCAACCAAACTGTCTAATCTATCCCTGGCCTCTATCCCATTACTTCATGTTCATTACTTCATTGTGTTTTCCATAGTGTTTATTGCTATTTGACATTTTATCATTTGCTTATGTGTTTAGGTATTTATTTTCTTTTACTGTGTATAATTATGACTGCAGGGACTTTTCTGAGTCGTTCACTATTGTATTTCCAGTACTCAAAACATTGCCTGTCACATAGCAGATGTTGAATAAATATGTGTTGAATAAATGAACAAATGAATCTTTCCAAAGTCTGATGTATGAAAAAGGGTAACCAAACCTGAGTTTCTGTGAAGAACTTAGCACAGAATGAGGATCAAATACCCAATAGTTTTCATTCTTCTGTGCTCTTGGATTCTTGGTATGCACACTCAGCATTGCTGAACTGATTTGTTCTGGATGCCACAACCCTTTGATGTTTTCTGTTAGGCCCAAGCACCTGAATTCTGATGAACATTATCCTGGAGGATCTGCCCAGGGACAGATCCTCACCATAGGGAGCACTCTACAATGGGGCTCACTAATTCATCAGTGCCAAACAGTCTGGGCTTGCCTTGATAGTCCTAAGCAGGGTGACTCCTGGACTGATGCCCCTCCTAGTCAGCACAGATAAATATCTCTTATCCCTTCATACATGTAGCTATCATTTTTCATTATTCACCATGCCAAAGGAAGCAGAGCTCTTTACCAAATGGACGTGTTATAAGGAACATAAGAAGTCATGTGGTAGACACTAATTCCCATTTTTGTATGGGGAAAATGAGGCCCAAGGAGGGTAAAGAATGTCCCCCAGGACCACAAGATTAGAATTGATTCCTTATCCTCGGTCTAGTGTCAGGAGCCCATTTCTATTTTCCCCAAACATAGTACTATGCTCTCAGGAATTCTTTAGAGTAGGGGAGTGAATCTGAATAGACAGGAGGTATGTAGTTTGAAGAAATATATTTGGAATACTTACTAAAAGGAAACTGGGGCAAAATTAACTTCAGATGGAGACTACCCAAAAGTTAGAGTGAGGAGTGTATGGGTTTAAAAAGTTAATATGTATGGTGATTCAAGTCTCCTCCACACTTCTAATAGCTACATTTAACAGAATCATTTTTATTTTCATAGTGATGGCTTTTAGAGGATTTTCATATCCAGTTTTCTCATTTGATCAATCCATTACTGTGCCCCTTGTCACATGCTGCCATTTATTCCTGTAACCCCTTTCTTTTAGACTAATCATCATACTTTGTTACTGTAACTTGTTTGTCTTCACCTTTATTGTTTATCACTGCCTCTCCAGCACCTAGCATAGTGCCTGACATGTAATAGGTGATCAGTATATATTTGTTGAACTAAGGAATAAAATACTGTCTGACAGATGTGCATATTGAAGACCAAGGACAAGAAATGTGCTGTTCAAGGTCAAATACTATCAAAGTGACAGAGCCAAGACTCCAGAATAGGTCTCCTGATTTCCAGGGAGGTCACTGCTCTTTCTGCCACTGGTTATCTGGTAATAGTAGGAACAATAGTACTAATTGATACCATTTGTTGTTGATGTTCTGGGCACAGTATATTATCTGATCAGACTAAATAACAGTTCTAGAACTTTATAGCTGATCTCTCTGCTTAGAACACCTTTCTATATATATTACTTCTCTCCTACTCATTCTTTAAGAGAATCTTGGGTATTTTCCTCCAAAAAGCATTCCATAATCCAGTCTATGTAGGCTTAGATCACCTTTGTCTTTGTTCAAAGCTCTGACCTAGCACTTATCCCACTATATTGTCATTATCTCTCTCACCCACTTAGACAATGAGCCCCTTGAGAGTGGGGACAACATCTTCTTTATCTCACAGAAACTAGCTTATGTTATGAGTAAATATTTCATATATCAATAAATTATTGAATTTCCACTTCATCATCTTAGTCACTGCTTGGGAAAGTTAGCAGTAATTATATTGCTAAAGGAATGGGTGTCATTCCTTAATATTCATTAGAGCACTTGGCATGCATCTTAAACGTACAGATTCTTAGACTCTCTCTCCTCACTGCAACACCCAGTGAAACTCAGATTCAGTAGGTCTGGGGTGTGGACAGGAATTTGCATGTTTTATAAGCCTCTCAGGTGATCCTGATGCAGTTGGTCCTTGGAACATATCTTGAGAACCCCTGAAATAAGCGTGAGTTGTGCTACCCATGGAAACAATTCTGGCAGTTTGCTGTACCTTCATCTATGAGGGAAGGCACAGTAGCAGCTCATATCAGTGGTGCAGTTCACAGCTATGAATTTCAGAGGTTGTCTAGAAGACTGGTTTCTGCAGACACTCGTGAAAAAGGCTCCTCTGGTCATTGCACTTGGTATTATTTCCTCCTTGAGACATTATGGTGTGGTGGAGAGCACATTTCTCTGGAAGGGAGGAGGTTTGAGTGATGATTAAATGATCAGAGACATGTCTCTAACCATCTTTGAGTCTCAGTTGTTCATCTATGAAATGGAGATCAATTGGCCTTTCCATCTAGTACCTACCTCACAGGACTATGTTGAAAATAAAATAAAATAGATCAAAAAGCTAATATAGTGCCTGAGTCAGCATGGGTGTTCAGTAAATGAGAGTGAAATGCATAAAACTATACCATCCCAGCTCTTCTGCTTAATCATTGAGCCTCTTTTCAGTGGGTCTCATATTCCTTGTTTGTCAATTAATGTGACAAGGCATTAGCAGGATGATTTCCAAGGTGTATTGAGTTCTGCGTTGTTGGCTGTCAGACAGGGTTTAATGTCAGGCCTGATCTAGAGTTTTTTTGAAGTGGGCCATCACCGTGTGCAATGTTTCTGATCAGTCCTGGTTTGGTACATTACCATCTATTTTTCCTGTCTCCTTGATCTTTGACCTTGTTCTCCATTCTATGTGAGGATGACACTTTTTTTGAGAGAAGACAGAAAAAGGATTCTTTCCACGGCAGGGGAAAGAGCAATGGAATTGACAAGAGGTGGAATACTAACTTTAGTGTGGTCTTGATTTGATTCTGAGTTATTTCTTCTGAATGATACACTAGTTGGTGTTTCAAAGCCTACTAAGTTGTTAACTTTGGTAGTTTCATTGAAAACTAACTTTGATATTAATTCAGGGAAGAGGAGAAGGAGGGAGGTCAGGAAAGATGGGTGGTTTGGTTGTAAATTTTTTTATTTGTTTGTTTTATAACTGCAAGTACGCAGGGGCATAGAAAGCCATTGAAGAGTTGGAAGATTTGAACTTTGTGAAGCAGCATTTATTAAAAGGCCTTTCAAGGAGTCAGAAAAGCAGAAGCTAAGAAAAGGGTCACAATTCTCATGACACGCTCCCCAAAATGACATTGCTACATAATACTAATATTAGCTAACAGTGAATTTCTATACCGCTTACTCTGTTCCAGGCACAAGTCATAACATTTCCATGTCTTAACATTTTTAAGCCAAATAACAATCTACGGGAGAAATATCTATTTAGATTTCTCACCCTTTTTTTGATTTTTTTTTTCTTATTTAGCTGCATGAGCTGTTTGCATATTTTAGAGATTAATCACCTGTCATTCATTTTGGTGGCAAATATTTTCTCCCATTCTGTGTGGTGTCTTTTCATTTAGTTTATGGTTTCCTTTGCTGTGCAAAAGATTTTAAATTTAATTAGGTCCCATTTGTTTATTTTTATTTTCATTACTCTAGGAGATGAATACAAAAATATATTGCTGCATTTTATGTCAGAGAGAGTTTGGCCTAGGTTTTCCTCTAAAAGTTTTATAGTATCCAGCCTTACATTTAATCCTTTAATCCATCTTGAGTTTATTTTTATGTATGGTGTTAGGGAGTGTTCTAATTTCATTCTTTCACATGTAGTAGTCCAGTTTTCCCAGCACCACTTATTGAAGAGAAAGTCTTTTCTCCATTGTATGTTCTTGCCTTCTTTGTCATAGATAAGGTGTGTGGGTTTACCTCAGTGCTTTCTATCCTGTTCCATTGATCTATATTTCTGTTTTTGTGCCAGTACCATAATGTTTTGATGACTGTGGCTTTGTAGTATATTCTGAAGTCAGGGGGCCTGTTTCCTCCATCTCTGTTTTTCTTCCTCAAGATTGCTTTGGCTATTCAGAGTCTTTTGTGTTTCCATACAAATTTTAAACATTTTTTGTTCTAATTCTGTGAAAAGTGCCCTTGGTAATTTGATATGGATTGCATTGAATCTGTAGATTGCTTTGGACAGTATAGTCATTTTCACAATATTGATTCTTCCTAGCCAAGGACATGGTATATCTCTCCATCTGTTGGTGTCATCTTTGATTT